>NC_069505.1:528336066-528371066 GCF_027579735.1 Bombina bombina | reverse complement strand
AATCATGAAAGAAAAATTTTGGGTTTCAAGACCTTTAAATCTCTACTTATTGTGTTATATTGCTGTAAACATTTCAATCCTCTGTATACCTTTTCTCATATGTTGTATTGTGTTATAAAGAAATGCAACGTATATTATGGTCTGCAGAATGTAGAATACAGACAGAACACAGTAAATTTGTCCTTGAGAAATTAAATAATAAATAAAAAATAAAATAAAAGTAGTCTTAGATATCAAGACGTTCACATTAGGCCGCGTTCTCTCCTTCGTGTCTATACAATGACTAATGGAGAAAGTGTTTGTATTTTTTGCTGAGAGAGAGTTTTTACCCAACTTCCAGCATTGCTAACAGCAAAGCACACCAGATGTCTCAATCCAACTGGGAGTAAAATGCTATATTTATTTCTCGCATCACTAAAAAGCCAGAAATAAAAAAAAATAATATCAGGAAAGGAAATATGTTGTAACACAGCACATTAAATTTTGTGGAAGAAATTGAAAATGGATTTAAGGTTTTGGAGATTTATTTGGTTGAAATATGGGGGGGAAAATGCATTGTTTGCAAGGCTTTGTGGAAGGAAGTTGTTTTTCCTAAATGTTTCATGAGAAAGAGATATGGGGAATTACTGATGATTAAATATGTCTCAGCACAGAGGCTAAGGGCAGCAGAGGCTTATGGGATATTCTATGTGGCACATTCAATTATATATAAAACCTAAGAGCATACCTGAATCTATTGCAGAGTGGTTTCCATAACTGTTTTTTTGACTGATCATTCACTGTATCTTTTAAAACCTCTTCCTGTGAAAGACCCTATAAATGTTTCAATATATTCACTGCATGCAACTTTTTTTAAAGGGACAGGGTACTCTTTTTCTCAATCTGATTGCAATGACTTGTTATAACACCTGCAAAGTAGTTGAAGCTGCATGTATGGGGAATTGCTCCTTTATGTATATTTTCTATATGAAATAGCTGTTTCTGCTCATTGAAAACCCAACCCAATCAGACAGGCTGAGCACGCAGGGAGAGTAGACGTCATGCACTACTGGGAGCTAGCTGCTGATTGGTGGTTGCACACGTTTCTTGTTATTGGCTCATCTAATGTATTTAGATAGCTCCCAGTAGTGCAATTATGCTTCTTCAACAAAGAATATAAAGAGAATGAAGCAAATGTGATAAAAGATTCAAACTGGAAAGTTGTTTTAAAATTGGAATCCTGGAAGATAAAAATGGAGTTTCATGTCCCTTTAAAAGGACAGTGTACTGCAAAATTGGTTTCCCTTTAAAGTGTTTCCAATGACTTGTTTTGCTAGTTGTACAGTTTAAAATGTACGTGAAATTGCTCTTTTAGGTATAAATTTGTATAAGAAGTAGCTATTTCTGCAAATGAAACCATTAGCTAATGAAATGGGCTGAGCTTGTAGCGAAAGCAGACCCAATTAGCTTATTTATTCAAAGTCGCAAGTTAGTTTCTCTAGATCCCCCCCCCCCCCCCCACTAGAAACAATTTCATCTAAATATTTTAGATTTTCATTAACCAGTACTCAAGTTACTAAACTGTTTTGTATAGGTTGGGACACAACATGCAAATCCAAATAAAAAAATAAAGGTAAATAGCTGTTTACAACAATTTAAGACAAAGGGGCCTATCTATCACTCGCCAGAAACACAAGTTATGGAGAGGTGGTCTAAAGACCGCTGCTCCATAAACTGTCCACTTGCTCTGAGGCGGCGGACAGAGATCGACGCAATTCAACCCAATCGAATACGATCGGGTTGATTGACAACCCTTGCTAGTGGCCAATTGGCTGCTAATCTGCAGGGGGCGGCGTTGCATCAGCAGTTCACAAGAGCTGCTGGTGCAATGCTGAATGCGGAGAGCGTATTGCACTCCGCATTCAGCGAGGTCTGTCAGACATGATCAACAATGTCGGATCATGCCTGACAGGGCTTTTATAAATAAGCCCCACAGACTAGCAGTTCACATGAAAGATAAAGATAATTGAGTTCACATTAAAGAGAAAATAAAATACAGTACTGTCCCTTTAAATAAGTAAATTACTGGAATGCCAACTAGTGAAGGACTATACAAGACAGATGAAGAGAAGCTCACTGAATCAAGACCATCATTTTATCATTTCATCCAATATATTGTGGTTGGCTATTTTCATTGTGCTTTGCCTGTGCACAAAACCACTGCTCCATTGAAAGAGTCTGGGAAAACTCACTTAGAAGTTGCAAACAAGTTTGATGTGTGTTTAAGGCATATACTACAGCCCCAATGCCAGGTCAAATGCAAACTGATGACAGGAGTAACATGTTTAAATGGTTAAGGGTTTAGTCCCATGTAAGAACTTTATGACGTAATGACAGTGACATGGTTAACGGGTTAAAGGGTCAGTCCCATGTTGGGGACAAAGTGACCTAATGACAGTGACATGTTTCATGTGTTAAATGGTCAGTCCCAGCTAGGAACAAAGTGACCTAATGACAGTGACATGGTTAACGGTTAAAGGGTCAGTCCCATGTTGGGGACAAAGTGACATAATGACAGTGACATGTTTCATGGGTTAAATGGTCAGTCCCAGTTAGGAACACAATTACCTAATGACAGTGACATGTTTAATGGGTTAAATTGTCAGTCCCATGTAGGGGACAAAGGAACCTAATGACGGTTACATATTTAATGGGTTAAAGGGCCACTAAACCCAAAATCTTTCTTTCATGATTCAGATAGAACATACAAATTTAAACAACATTACAATTTACTTCTATTATTTATTTTGCTTCATTTTTTAGATATCCTTATTTGAAGAAAAAGCAATGCATATGGGTGAGCCAATCACATGAGGCTTCTATATGCAGCAACCAATCAGCAGCTACTGAGCATATCTAGATATGCTTTCCAGCAAAGAATATCAAGAGAATAAAACAAATTTGATAATAGAAGTAAATTAGAAAGATGTTTAAAATTGCATTCTCTTTCTAAATGATGAAAGAAAAAATGTGGGTTTCATGTCCCTTTAAATGTTCAGTCCCAGCTAGTAACAAAGTGACCTAATGACAGTGACATTTAGGGCCAGATTACAAGTGGAGCGGTATTTAAGCCAAACTTACAATATCAAGCAATAACGTATTCCCCCACAGAAGTCAAAGGAGCAAGTTTTAAAAAAAATCCAATACCCTACTCACACGCAAACACAATCGCATATTCTCAAGTGTGCTAACCCGACATGAGAATATGAATATTTCAAATTCCAATTTTCTTTACATAAAAGAATAATATTTTATTTATCTATTTATTCATAAATCAATCTCTCTCTCTCTCTCTCTCTCTCTCTCTCTCTCTCTCTCTCTCTCTCTCTCTCTCTCTCTCTCTCTCTATATATATATATATATATATATATATATCAGATGGCTTTTTGGTACAATATACAATATAGATATATACAGATATATATAGGAATATCTATAAATACATAGAACATATTCTGCTATGTGCAGAACATTGGAATGTGAAATATTTACAGTACATACACAGTATAACACTTTATTAAATATGAATATTGCATAAATATGTTTTTACATGTTTTCATCTACTTAAAGGGACACTAAACCTATTTTGATTTTTTCTTTCATGATTCAGATAGAGCGTGCAATTTTAAGCAACTTTCTAATTTACTCCTATTATCAATTTTTCTTCGTTCTCTTGCTATATTGCTTTATTGCAAAAGCAGGAATGTGATGCATAGGAGCCTGCCCATTTTTGGTTGAGAACCTGAGTTATGCTTGCTTATTAGTGGGTAAATGTAAGCCTCCAGTAAGCAAGCACTATCCATGGTGCTGAACCTAAAATGGGCTGGCTGCTAAAATTTACATTCCTGCTTTTAAAATAAAGATAGCAAGAAAACGAAGAGAAATTGATAATAGGAGTAAATTAGAAAGTTGCTTAAAATTGCATGCTCTATCTGAATCATGAAAGAAAAAAATTGGGTTCAGTGTCCCTTTAACTGTAAAGGGCTCCAATGCACCTATATATATATATATATATATACACAGTGCAAAACAGTTAACCAGAACTCTGAGGGTGCAGTAATCTTTCTAGCATAAATCGTGAACTGCGCTCAAGCAATCACATTTACTTTCAACTTGTAATACTAGTGCTAAACTCCTCTATGCTCACGTGTAACTATTAACGCGCCACTCATAATCTGGTCCTAAATGGGTTAACTAATTGTACTCTTCTAGAAGCCAAGTGACAAAATAACATTGACGCGTTTCATGGAATCAAGACTCAGTCCCATGCAGAAGAAAAATAAATAATAGCTAAATCTACAGTGTGTTCAAAAATTCCTTCCCAGAACATTGCAAGGTGACAGATTTTTAAGATAGAAACAGTTTTCAGCAGGTGAGAATATCGTCTTAGATAAACAGAAAATCTCCGCAGGCTAGTACCGATATGCTTTAATAATGTAGAATTTTTTTTATCCTAATAAAAGATAATATAAGCTTAGTGTTTTCTTATGGCTGGTACTAAATTCAATATATTTATAATATCTATTCCTCCTGCAGGCACTGGGCAGAGCACGGTGTTTTAATGAAAAATAACAAAACAGATAAACAGAAAACAGAAATATAAATCCTGCTATGTGTATCCCACAGTTAACAGAAACGTTTTCTAAGCATTAGAGATATTTAGTTTTGCTATTCACCCGGCACTATTACAAATTTTACTCTAGAACTTTAAAGAGACATTAAACACTAAGGGCTAGATAACAATTTGAGCGCTAATGTGCGTTGTTATTAAAAGTAAAGCGCAATTCGAATGCGAACTCACGAGAACGCGATTCCATAGGCTCCATTGGGAGCCTCATTCTGATGCCATTAGAGACGGTATCAAAACATAAATGTAGCAAAGGGGGTAAGTAGCGCAGCATTTTTAACTATATCTATATGCTTATATACATATATATGTCTTATTGGAATCATTATCTACATACAAGGACTTGGCATAGATTTAACCCTTGGAGTGCCTATTCCATATGAATGGTATATAACATAGAAGGATAATAGCACCCTAAAACCCTGAAAACTTATGAGAAACAAGAGAGATTAGAATCTGGACATTCTCTTACCTTTTTTTTTCACCAGTGATATGGAATATCCGAGCTGCAGTCAGGAACAGAAAGCGCTCACCTATTCATTTGACATCACAGCTGCAGAACGTATACTCTATATGGATAAATTAGAGGAATTAAAGATCAAAGAGAACCCTCGGGACATATTTAATGAGTTACTCAAAACTAAAGAAGAAAGAGGTGGATTATTACCTACACGGAGTATCCCTGTCAGAATATTACAAGGAATCGAAGATCCCAAGGGGATTTAGGATAAAGAACATCCCCACGTTGGGCAGAAATAATCCTGAGTTCTGTGAACGCTGGTGCACGATCCTCAACAGATGCTCACTGGATCTAGTGTTACTAGTGGTGGAGGAAACAATGAGAACACTTACCCTTCTAGAAGAGCAACGCAAATCCTTTGATTCTGAATATCGTTCAACACTGGTGACAGATAAAAGTGAAGACGATCGGTAAAATTGAGGAGCAGATTCAAAAATATAAGGAGGATTTGGCAGCCTGCAAACAGAATAAGAAGAGAAGAGTGGTGGAAGATTACAAGTTGAATCTTATTTACCCGTGGCAGTACGGTATATCCACGCCTGGAAGGAGAAGGCGTAGGTATACACAGAGAGTGAGACGCCCGGAAGGTACTGGCTTGGCTAAGGGGTCATCCGGCAGTGACACTGAGATCGGAGTGGAGCGTTTTTTAGGGTACAGTACACCAGCGCAAGAAGCCACAGACTCAGGCGGAACTGGAGACGGAGAGGGAGGAAACAAACCGGTGAGAGTAACTCGCAGCAAAGTGAGCATCTTGAATACACAAAAGAAAAAGTAATTTTTAACCTTTCAGCACATGTGCTAACTAAGGAGGAGGAGAGAGCGCTGGAGCGGGGCTTGAATTTTGTCCCAAGGTCGGGAGGTAACATGTTCCAAGAAAAGATTGACTTATATAAGTTTGGCAGAACCTTGAGACTCAAAGATTTTTACTTAGATAAAACAAGGGGAGATATAGAATCTAAAAAAACTTACATGGCTGTGAGTGAATTTGATCCACCAACCCGTAAACCCAATATAATGACATTTTTGAGATTGGTAGAAAAGGATATGGAACAGAATAGGAAACTGCCATCCAAGATGAAAGTACATTTTACTAAGGCTGAATGGGATGCAGTTAATAACTTAAAGGGACACTGTACCCAAAAAAATTATTTCGTGATTCAGATTGAGCATGAAATTTTAAGCAACTTTCTAATTTACTCCTATTATCAAATTTTCTTCATTCTCTTGGTATCTTTATTTGAAATGCAAGAATGTAAGTTTAGATGCCGGCCCATTTTTGGTGAACAACCTGGGTTGTCCTTGCTGATTGGTGGATAAATTCATCCACCAATAAAAAAGTGCTGTCCAGAGGACTGAAACCAAAAAAAAGCTTAGATGCCTTCTTTTTCAAATAATGATAGCAAGAGCACGAAGAAAAATTGATAATAGGAGTAAATTAGAAGGTTGCTTAAATTGCATGTTCTTTCTGAATTACAAAAGAAAAAAATTGGGTACATTGTCCCTTTAAAGAACAATAAGGAGATTATTCTGAAGCCTGCGGATAAGGGAGGTAGTGTGGTCCTTATGAATTACAAGGATTACAGGCAGGAGATTGTAAGACAACTGGGTAACCTGGAAAATGATCTACCATTAAATAGAAACCCCACATTTGAATACAGGAGAGAACTGGACACTATATTACAAATGGGATTGTCCAATGGGTGGATAAATGAAAATGAAAGGTCCTATTTAACAACTGAATACCCAAAAATACCGGTGTTTTATGTATTACCCAAAATACACAAGTCTCTGCAGGCACCCCCAGGCAGGCCCATTATTTCTGCAATGGAATCTTTGAATCAACTAATAGCAAAAAAAAATTGGATGGACTGCTACAGGAAAGTGTTAAGAAGATACCAACATTTATCAAAGATTCTGCTGACTTTATATATGGTCTTAAAGGACTAGGGCAATGTGATGAAAATTGCTTTTTTGTAACGATGGATGTATCAAATCTATATACCTGTATCCCACATGAAGAGGGTATACAGGCAGTAAGGGATATATTGATAGGAGATAGGGATTATAAAGGTCCCCCAGTAGAATTTATATCATTATTGTTGCACTTTGTCCTACACAATAATTTCTTTAAGTTTGAGAGGGACATTTACCTACAACGAGTTGGCACAGCTATGGGGTCACATGTGGCCCCTAGCTATGCTAACATTTACATGCATAATTATGAACAGACACATATACTCTCAGATCCCCTATTTCAAACATATGGAAGAGGTTATAAACGTTTTAGAGATGGCGTGTTTTTTGTTTGGGGAGGCAGTGAGGATATTCTAAAATGCTTTGTAGAAAAACTTAATATCAATGGCCCAATTAAATTTGTAGCTAAGTGGAGTACACAGAAGATAGAATTCCTAGATGTGGAGATCTTTAAGGAGGGAAATGGTTTTGGCACTAGAATGTACAGGAAAACCACAGATAGAAACACCATGGTCAGATTTGAAAGTTTTCACCCCAGGCATTTATTGAGGTCTATGCCGAAAGCTCAAATGATGAGGGCAGTACAATTAACATCTAACCCAGAAAAACGCACAGAGGCTGTAAATGAGATGGGTAAGAGGTTTTTACAGCAAGGATACCCAAAGTGTTTGATAGAGGATAGTTTACAACAGATAATGATGGGTGATAGTGAGGTCCAATGCCCAAAGAGAGAGATGACAGACCGACTATACTTTGTGACAGATTATTCTACTGACACATGGAAACTGAGAAAAGCTGTATTAGGCAATTGGAAGGTACTACAGGTTGATGAAAGATTGGGGATACAGGTGAAAGAGAGACCTATTTTCTCCTACAGAAAGTAAAGTATATGCTAGTACAAGCAGACCCAACAGACAACTATGAAACAGAGAAAAGCCATTTTCTAACCAGAAAAGGTGGGGTATATCGTTGCCATGGTTGTGTCACTTGTGACAATTTGATATTGGGTCACACATTTTATCACAGTCACACAGGCAAAAGATATAGAATAAGGCAAGCTTTGAATTGTGAATCTACATACGTTGTCTATATGATCAAATGCCAATGTGGAGAAATATATGTTGGGAAAACAGAGTGCATGCTGAAAGAACGAATGGCTGTACATAGATCTAACATCAGACAGGCTCTTAATACATGTAAGACTGACCAACCAACCAAGAGTAATACATTGCACAGCATTTTTTGGACCATAAACATCCAGTCTCAAGCCTAAGGTGCTGTCCTATTGACCAGATTCCAAAATTACAAAGAGGTGGAACTAGGAAAAGATTATTACTTCAAAGAGAGGCTAAATGGATAGTGGAACTTGACACAATTACACCAAGGGGTCTTAACACGAACCTATCCCTCACATGTTTTTTAGGATAAGATATATCTAGGAATTCAGGGGATATATATTATCTCTGGTGAAAAGTATTTGATTTGTAATACATGTAAGACTGACCAACCAACCAAGAGTAATACAATGCACAGCATTTTTTGGACCATAAACATCCAGTCTCAAGCCTAAGGTGCTGTCCTATTGACCAGATTCCAAAATGCTTCCTAAATTATTAGGAATTCAGGGGATATATATTATCTCTGGTGAAAAGTATTTGATTTATATATATGTAAATATTCTATGTTGAAAAGATGTAAGCATATGGCTGAGTCTAGTGTTTGCACCTGATTTCTTCTGTCTCTCTCACTTTAGAATTAAAGAATGCCATGGAGCACAGGTAAAAGTTTTACTGATTCATGCTATCCAGTAGATGCCGATATGACTCCAGGTAAGATCCTAAACTCTTTATTTATTTTCTATAGGGAGACACATGCCTGAAATTGCAGACCGGGACTTCACAGTCGCCCGTATATAGAGGGGAAGGTGTGTATCCAGATTGGATCCTGATTGGTTGCACGAATCACGTGCTCGGCTGGGAACTGCTGCTGCCTTGTGTGGTCTACCGGGCGACTGTGAAGTCCCGGTCTGCAATTTCAGGCATGCCATAGTGCCGCCTCGCTTGTGAGTATTACTCTGTTCACCTCAGTTTATTTGAACTGCTTCGACGATATCACCCTATTTTGGCGCCTTCTTGTTTCCTGTTCTAGGTTTCTGTATTGATATTTATGTGTTAATACGTGTATAACAAGGCTCAAAGTTTCCACTCTTTACTAGCCAATGGCGAGTGGAAATGTAATGATGGCGAGTAAAAGTTAGTGAGTGAACAAAATGTACACTCCTATTGCAGCATTGATAAACACAAATTGTGGGCTATGTGCTAAAAATAGTATCTGAAGGGATATTATATATACTAGAAAGGGCAGTATATGTTATTCCTCTAGGAAGAGATATGAGAGGGGGAAAGAAAAAGTGTAAAGAAAATTTATGGCCTGAGAGAGAAGGGAGAGGGTAAAAAGAGAGAGTGAAGAGAGGAGGGAGGGGAGAAAGATAGTTAAGAGATAGAAGGGAGAAATGATAATTATTAAAATATAATCTCCAGGTCTGCTAAAAATTTCCATGACTGTCAGCACTCTCTTTTAGACATGTGCGTTTCGTTCTGAATCCAAATTCGGAGATTCAAATCGATTCAAATTTCCAAATTACCCTAGCAACGAAACTAAACTAATCCGAATACATTTGTAACAAATAAATCCAAATTAGTTTGGATTTATTTTTTACATTCGAATGGCCATGGACTAATCACAATTCAGTATAAAAATTAAATTTATAATCTCAATTCAGTATAAAAATCAAATTTAGTGAGTTTTAGTGAGATAGAACAGTGAAATAATTCTGTTTGTGTAACTTGGAACCATCTGAATCAAAATAACACATACCGAAATTCCGAATTTACGAATCAAATCCAAAACGAATACATCCGAATTGACTTGAATCCAAATAAAGCCGAAACAAAAACATTCGAATTCGAATCGATCAAAAACTAAATTAAAAAAAATCTGAATTGGTCCGAAACGAATGTTTCCGATGTCTAATCTCTTTCTCTACTCTCTCACTTTAACAACTTACTATTTCTATCCAGCTGTTGTCTTACCCAGAACCACCAAGTTGATGTTCCCATAGACGGCAATATAAAGGCACTTTTCAGTGCTGTTTTTTTCTAACACCCCACACCGCCAACTTCAAAGCCCCAAAACTGCCTAGTGCAGTTTTTTATTTTAAAAAAAGAATTAAAAAAAATGTAAATAAAAAAATGTAATACCCTCTATTTTGAGGGCATTAGGGGCACTTTTAGAAAATTAACCAATGGCTGTGTGGGATATAACATTGTTATATATATGTTATCCATTTTTAACAGGAACTGAAAAGCTTACAATTTCAAAATGGGATTACGGGAAAAGGGGACAAAATAAATAATGAAAATACATTGCAGACTTGTGTATATATATATATATATATATATATATATATATATATATATATATATATATATATATATATATATATATATATATTTATATTTATATATATATATATATATAATTTATAATTATTATTAGCAGGTATTTGTAGAGCACCAACAGATTTCGCAGCGCTTTAAACATAGGCAGTATACAAGATAACATTTATAAGGATCAAATGGGCAGAGGGCCCTGCTGAGAGTTGCACTGTTGTAGTCATTTCTTATGAAGGTGATCTACAAACAGCTGGGCTCATAGGTTACATTCTAAGAGGTTCAAGGGATCCCTGAATAGTAGAGTCTTTAGGGAACGCTTGAAGCGGCAGGCTTTAGCCAAGGACTGAATCTGAGGAGTGAAAGAAAGATCAAGTGGGACCCAATACATCGGGCATGTATGGTAGGGGTAATGATGGAGTTATAGAGAAATGGGGTGGAGATTTTGGAAAAAGGGGAAAAAATAAGAAGCTCAGTTTTGGAGAGATTTAGCTTAAGGCAGTGAGAGGACATCTAAGATGAGATATGAGAAAGACAGTTAGTGACAAGGGTTAGCAAGGAAGGAGATAGATCTGGTGCAGAGAGGTAGATTTGGGTGTCATCAGCATACAAATGATATTGAAACCCGTGGGACTTTATTAAGGAACCTAATGATGACGTATAGATTGAGAAAAGAAGGGGACCAAGGACAGAGCCTTTCGGTACCCCAACAGAAAGTGGTAACGGAGCAGAGGATGCCCCAGAGAAGGCTACACTAAAGGAACGGTTAGACAGATAGGAAGAGAACAACGAGAGAGCTGTGTCGCAAATGCTGAAGGATTGGAGAGTTTGGTGCAAAAGAGGGTGGTGGACAATATCAA
The DNA here is from genome assembly GCF_027579735.1 of Bombina bombina. Taxonomy (NCBI): domain Eukaryota; kingdom Metazoa; phylum Chordata; class Amphibia; order Anura; family Bombinatoridae; genus Bombina; species Bombina bombina. Next base: position 528,359,594 of record NC_069505.1, on the reverse strand, counting down.
AGACTGCAGACAGATCAAGGAGGATAAGCAGAGAGAAGTGGCCTTTGGATTTTGCTTTAAGTAGGTCATTGCCAACCTTAACAATTGCTGTCTCTGTGGAGTGATGGGGCGAAATCCAGATTTCAGTGGATCAATGAGGGAGTTTAATGTAAGGAAATGGGAAAGAGGTGCATATACTAGCTTTTCAAGAAGCTTTGAGGCAAGATGGAGTAGGGAAACAGGGCGTTAGTTGGATGGGGAGGTTAGATCAATAGAAGTTTTTTTGAGGATAGGTGTGACCAGTGCGTGTTTTAGAGATGAGGGAAATAACATAATTTATGCTTACCTGATAAATTTATTTCTCTTGTGCTGTATCCAGTCCATGGATCATCCATTACTTGTGGGATATTCTCCTTCCCAACAGGAAGTTACAAGAGGATCACCCACAGCAGAGCTGCTATATAGCTCCTCCCCTAACTGCCATATCCAGTCATTCGACCGAAGACAAGCAGAGAAAGGAGAAACCATAGGGTGCCGTGGTGACTGTAGTTTAAAGTTAAAAAATACCTGCCTTAAAATGACAGGGCGGGCCGTGGACTGGATACACCACAAGAGAAATAAATTTATCAGGTAAGCATAAATTATGTTTTCTCTTGTAAGGTGTATCCAGTCCACGGATCATCCATTACTTGTGGGATACCAATACGAAAGCTAAAGTACACGGATGAAGGGAGGGACAAGGCAGGTACTTAAACGGAAGGTACCACTGCCTGTAAAACCTTTCTCCCAAAAATAGCCTCCGAAGAAGCAAAAGTATAAAATTTATATAATTTTGAAAAGGTATGAAGCGAAGACCAAGTCGCCGCCTTGCAAATCTGTTCAACAGAAGCCTCATTTTTAAAGGCCCATGTGGAAGCCACAGCTCTAGTAGAATGAGCTGTAATCCTTTCAGGAGGCTGCTGGCCAGCAGTCTCATAAGCTAAGTGGATTATGCTTCTTAGCCAAAACGAAAGAGAGGTTGCCGAAGCTTTTTGGCCTGTCCTCTGTTCAGAGTAGACAACAAACAAAGCAGATGTTTGACGAAAATCTTTAGTAGCTTGTAAATAATACTTTAAAGCACGAACCACGTCAAGATTGTGTAATATACATTCCTTCTTTGAAGAAGGATTAGGACACAATGATGGAACAACAATCTCCTGATTGATATTCTTATTAGATACCACCTTAGGTAAAAACCCAGGTTTGGTACGCAGAACTACCTTATCTGCATGGAAGATCAGATAAGGAGAATCACATTGTAAGGCAGATAACTCGGAAACTCTATGAGCCGAGGAAATAGCTACCAAAAAAAGAACTTTCCAAGATAAAAGTTTGATATCTATGGAATGAAGAGGTTCAAACGGAACCCCTTGAAGAACTTTAAGAACCAAATTTAAGCTCCATGGTGGAGCAACAGGTTTAAACACAGGCTTGATTCTAACTAAAGCCTGACAAAATGCCTGAACGTCTGGAACATCCGCCAGACGCTTGTGCAAAAGAATAAACAGAGCAGAAATCTGTCCCTTTAAGGAACTAGCTGACAATCCTTTTTCCAATCCTTCTTGGAGAAAATATAATATCTTGGGAATCCTGACCTTACTCCATGAGTAACCCTTGGATTCACACCAATAAAGGTATTTACGCCATATCTTATGATAGATTTTCCTGGTGACAGGCTTTCGAGCCTGAATTAAGGTATCAATGACTGACTCGGAGAAGCCACGCTTTGATAAAATCAAGCGTTCAATCTCCAGGCAGTCAGTCTCAGAGAAATTAGATTTGGATAGTTGAAAGGACCTTGAAGTAGAAGTGCCTGTCTCAGCGGCAGAGTCCATGGTGGAAAGGATGACATGTCCACCAGATCTGCATACCAAGTCAAGATCACCGATGCTCTCTCCTGCTTGATTTTGGCAATCAGACGAGGGAGCAGAGGAAACGGTGGAAACACATAAGCCAGGTTGAAAGACCAAGGTGCTGCTAGAGCATCTATCAGCGTCGCCTTGGGATCCCTGGACCTGGATCCGTAACAAGGAAGTTTGGTGTTCTGGCGAGACGCCATGAGATACAGTTCTGGTTTGCCCCAACGATGAATCAATTGTGCAAACACCTCCGGATGCAGTTCCCACTCCCCCGGATGAAAAGTCTGACGACTTAGAAAATCCGCCTCCCAGTTCTCTACACCTGGGATATGGATAGCTGATAGGTGGTAAGAGTGAATCTCTGCCCAGCGAATTATCTTTGAGACTTCTAACATCGCTAGGGAACTCCGTGTTCCCCCTTGATGGCTGATGTAAGCCACAGTCGTGATGTTGTCCGACTGAAATCTGATGAACCTCATTGTCGCTAGCTGAGGCCAAGCCTGAAGAGCATTGAATATCGCTCTCAGTTCCAGAATGTTTATTGGAAGAAGTGTCTCCTCCTGAGTCCATGATCCCTGAGCCTTCAGGGAGTTCCAGACTGCCCCCCAGCCTAGAAGGCTGGCATCTGTCATTACAATTGTCCAATCTGGCCTGCGAAAGGTCATACCTTTGGACACATGGACCCGTGATAGCCACCAGAGAAGAGAATCCCTGGTCTCTTGATCTAGATTTAGTAGAGGGGACAAATCTGTGTAATCCCCATTCCACTGACTGAGCATGCAGAGTTGCAGCGGTCTGAGATGTAGGCGTGCAAACGGCACTTTGTCCATTGCCGCTACCATTAAGCCGATTACTTCCATACACTGAGCCACCGAAGGGCGAGAAGTGGAATAAAGAACATGGCAGGAATTTAGAAGTTTTGATAACCTGGACTCTGTCAGGTAAATCCTCATTTCTACAGAATCTATTAGAGTTCCCAGAAAGGAGACTCTTGTGAGAGGGGATAGAGAACTCTTTTCTTCGTTCACCTTCCACCCATGTGACCTCAGAAATGCCAAAACTATGTCCGTATGAGACTTGGCAATTTGGAAATTTGACGCCTGTATCAGGATGTCGTCTAAATAAGGGGCCACTGCTATGCCCCGCGGTCTTAGAACCGCCAGAAGTGACCCCAGAAACTTTGTAAAGATTCTTGGGGCTGTAGCTAATCCAAAGGGAAGAGCTACAAACTGGTAATGCCTGTCTAGGAAGGCAAACCTGAGAAACCGATGATGATCTTTGTGTATCGGAATGTGAAGATAAGCATCCTTTAGATCCACTGTAGTCATATATTGACCCTCCTGGATCATAGGTAGGATGGTACGAATAGTCTCCATCTTGAATGATGGAACTCTGAGGAATTTGTTTAAGATCTTGAGATCTAAAATTGGTCTGAAGGTTCCCTCTTTTTTGGGAAACAAACAGATTTGAGTAAAATCCCTGTCCCTGTTCCTCCTTTGGAACTGGATGGATCACTCCCAAACCTAGGAGGTCTTGAACACAGTGTAAGAATGTCTCTCTCTTTATCTGGTTTGCAGATAATTGTGAAAGGTGAAATCTCCCTTTTGGAGGGGAAGCTTTGAAGTCCAGAAGATATCCCTGGGATATAATTTCCAACGCCCAGGGATCCTGGACATCTCTTGCCCAAGCCTGGGCGAAGAGCGAAAGTCTGCCCCCTACTAGATCCGTTACCAGATAGGGGGCCGATCCTTCATGCTGTCTTAGAGGCAGCAGCAGGCTTTTTGGCCTGCTTACCTTTGTTCCAGATCTGGTTAGGTCTCCAGACCGACTTGGACAGAGCAAAAGTTCCCTCTTGTTTTGCATTAGAGGAAGTTGATGACGCACTCGCCTTGAAGTTTTGAAAGGCACGAAAATTTGTCTGTTTGGCCCTTGATTTGGACCTATCCTGAGGAAGGGCATGACCTTTTCCTCCAGTGATATCAGAAATGATCTCCTTCAAACCAGGCCCGAATAGGGTTTGCCCCTTGAAGGGAATATTAAGCAGCTTAGACTTTGAAGTAACGTCAGCTGACCATGATTTAAGCCATAGCGCCCTGCGCGCCTGAATAGTAAAACCAGAATTCTTAGCCGTTAGTTTAGTCAAATGAACAATGGCATCAGAAACAAAAGAATTGGCTAGCTTAAGTGCTCTAAGCTTGTCAAGTATGTCATCCAATGGGGTCTCTACCTGTAAGCCTCTTCCAGAGACTCAAACCAGAAAGCCGCAGCAGCAGTGACTGGGGCAATGCATGCAAGGGGCTGTAGAATAAAACCTTGTTGAATAAACATTTTCTTAAGGTAACCCTCTAACTTTTTATCCATTGGATCTGAGAAAGCACAACTGTCCTCGACAGGGATAGTAGTACGCTTAGCTAGGGTAGAAACTGCTCCCTCCACCTTAGGGACTGTTTGCCATAAGTCCCGTGTGGTGGCATCTATTGGAAACATTTTCTTAAAAATAGGAGGGGGAGAGAACGGCCCACCTGGTCTATCCGATTCCTTAGTAATAATTTCTGTAAACCTTTTAGGTATTGGAAAAACATCAGTGCACACCGGCACTGCATAGTATTTATCCAATCTACACAATTTCTCTGGCACTGCAATTGTATCACAGTCATTCAGAGCAGCTAAAACCTCCCTGAGCAATATGCGGAGGTGTTCAAACTTAAATTTAAATGTAGACATATCAGTATCAGGTTGAATCCTCTTCCCTGAGTCAGAAACATCACCCACAGAAAGAAGCTCTCCTTCCTCAGCTTCTGCATATTGTGAGGGAGTATCAGACATAGCTCTTAAAGCGTCAGTATGCTCTGTATTTCTTCTAACTCCAGAGCTGTCTCGCTTTCCTCTAAACCCAGGTAGTCTGGATAATACCGCTGACAGTGTATTATCCATGACCGCCGCCATGTCTTGTAAAGTAAACGCTATGGGCACACTAGATGTACTTGGCGCCATTAGAGCGCGAATCCCTTGAGCGGGAGTCAAAGGGTCTGACACGTGGGGCGAGTTAGTCGGCATAACTTCCCTCTCGTCAGATTCCTCTGGTGATAAATTTTTTAAAGACAGAATATGATCTTTATTACTTAAAGTGAAATCAGTACATTTGGTACACATTCTAAGAGGGGGTTCCACCATGGCTTCTAAACATAATGAACAAGGAGTTTAAGCAGACTAGCAATGAGACCAGCAAGCTTGGAAAACACTTTAAATCAAGTTAACAAGCAAAAAATAAAAACGGTACCTTTAAGAGAAACAAATTTTGTCAGAATTTGAAAAACAGTGAAAAAAAGCAGTAAATCAAACAAAATTTTTACAATGTGTATAATAAGCTAACAGAGCATTGCATCCACTTGCCAATGGATGATTAACCCCTTAGTTCAAAAAACGGATCAAAAAAACGATATAGACGTTTTTTAACAGTCACAACAAACTGCCACAGCTCTGCTGTGGCCCTACCTTCCCAAACAAATGACTTTGGAAAGCCTAAGAGCCCTTTAGAGAGGTCCTATAGCATTCAGGGGACTCCTGGAGGAAGCTGGATGTCTCAGTCTGTAAAAGTTACTGCGCAATAAAGCGCTAAATTAGGCCCCTCCCACTCATGTTAAAACAGTGGAAAGCCTCAGGAAACTGTTTCTAGGCAAATTTAAGCCAGCCATGTGGAAAAAAACTAGGCCCCAATAAAGTTTTATCACCAAAGCATATATAAAAACGCTTAAACATTTCCAGCAAACGTTTTATATTGCAAATCTATAAGAGTATTACCTCTGAAAGTAAGCATGATACCAGTCTCTATTAAATCACTGTATTCAGGCTTACCTTACATAAATCTGGTATCAGCAGCATTTTCTAGTATTTACATCTCTAGAAAAAATTTTAACTGCACATACCTCATAGCAGGCTAACCTGCACGCCATTCCCCAGCTGAAGTTACCTCTCTCTTCAGTTATGTGGAGAACAGCAATGGATCTTAGTTACAACCTGCTAAGATCATAGAGATCACAGGCAGATTCTTCTTCTATTTTCTGCCTGGGACAAAATAGTACAACATAGGAATCAATGGGGCAGAGCCGGCTGAAAAAAAAGCAGCGTTCAGCTCCTAACGCAGCCCCATTGATTCCTATGGGGAAATAAAAGTTATGTCTACACCTAACACCCTAACATGAACCCCGAGTCTAAACACCCCTAATCTTACACTTATTAACCCCTAATCTGCCGCCACCAACATCGCCGCCACCTGCATTATATTATTAACCCCTAATCTTCCGCTCCGGACCCCGCCGCCACCTACATTATACTTATGAACGCCTAATCTGCTGCCCCCAACATTGCCGACACCTACATTTTATTTATTAACCCCTACTCTGCTGCCAATGTCACCGCCACCTACCTACACTTATTAACCCATAATCTGCCGCCCCCAACGTCGCCGCCACAATATTAAAGTTCTTAACCCCTAAACCTAAGTCTAACCCTAACCCCCCCTAACTTAAATATAATTTAAATAAATCTAAATAAATACTACTATCATTAACTAAATTATTCCTATTTAAAACTAAATACTTACCTATACCTATACTTACCTATCTAATCAGCCAATAGGATTAGTGTGGGTGGTGGGTTTTAATGTTGGGGGGGTATTGTACTTTTTTTTACAGGTAAAAGAGCTGATTACTTTGGGCAATGCCCCGCAAAAGGCCCTTTTAAGGGCTATTTGTAATTTAGTATAGGGTAGGGCTTTTTATTATTTTGGGGGGCTTTATTTTATTAGGGGAATTAGATTAGGTGTAATTATTTTCTATAATTTAGTGGGGGGTTTTCCCGTACTTTAGATAATTGTATTTAATTGTAGTTAATTGTAGTTAATTTAGGGAATTAATTTAATTATAGTGTAGTGTTAGGTGTAATTGTAACTTAGGTTAGGTTTTATTTTACAGGTAAATTTGTCTTTATTTTAACTAGGTAGCTATTAAATAGTTAATAACTATTTAATAACTATTCTACCTAGTTAAAATAAATACAAAGTTGTAAAATAAAAATAAACCCTTAGCTAGCTACAATGTAATTATTAGTTATATTGTAGCTAGCTTAGGGTTTATTTTATAGGTAAGTATTTAGTTTTAAATAGGAATAATTTAGTTAATTGTAGTTATTTTATTTAGATTTATTTAAATTATATTTAAGTTAGGGGGGGTGTTAGGGTTAGACTTAGCTTTAGGGGTTAATAACTTTAATATAGTGGCAGTGACGTTGGGGCGGCAGATTAGGGGTTAATAAATGTAGGTAGGTGTCGGCGATGATTGGAACGGCAGATTAGGGGTTAATAAAATGTAAATAGTGTTTGTGAGGCGGGAGTGCGGCGGTTTAGGGGTTAATATATTTATTATAGTGGCGGCGATGTCCAGTTCGGCAGATTAGGGGTTAAAAAATTTATTTTAGTGTTTGCGATGTGGGGGGGGGGGGGGGCTCAGTTTAGGGGTTAATAGGTAGTTTATGGGTGTTAGTGAACTTTTTAGCACTTTAGTTAAGAGTTTTATGCTACGGCGTTAGACCATAAAATTCTTAACTACTGACTTAAAAATGCGGTACCAGGCTTGACAGGAGAGGGTGTACCGCTCACTTTTTGGAAGACTCGTAATACCAACGCTATGCAAGTCCCATTAAAAAAATAGGATACGCAATTGACGTAAGGGGATTTGCGGTATTTTCGAGTCTGGCCGAAAAAGTGAGCGGTACACCTGTACCTTCAAGGCTTGTAATACCAGCGGGCGTTAAAAAGAAGCGTTGGGCCCTCTCAACGCTGCTTTTTAAGGCTAACGCAAGACTCGTAATCTAGCAGACTGTTTATTTCTCCCAAATCTTAATGCTTTAAAAAAATGTACTAACAGAAATGACTGGGCATAAGTTGTGCACCCTCTATCCCAGTATATTTACTTTTTAAAAAACAAACAAACAAAAAGAATAATTTGGTTAGTTATAATAATCCATAGAATTGTTTTTATGCTTGTACTCAAAAAACATTGTTATTTTTTTTTATACAATTCAAACTTATTTTATCAGTTCATTAAAAAAGACAAAACATATTTATATAATGGTATGAAAGTAGGAAAGGGTTCTGTTCATGGAACTTTTAAACATTATCTGTCATCTATCTATCTATCATTACAGTTTTTACTACAGCTATCTCACATGCCATGAATTATAAATATAATAATAGTATATCGTGAATCTGCTAAAAACACACAATATATTATGTATGTGGGTCACTCACTGACAATTTGACTTACTATAGGGTTTAAATGTAGGTAGCAAAAAAAAACAACTTTTAAACATCTATCTTTCATCTATCTATCATTACAGTTTTTCCTACAGCTATCTCACATGCCATGAATTATAAATATAATAATGGTATATCATGAATCTGCTAAAAAAACAATACTGTATATTATTTATGTGGGTCACTCACTGACAATTTGACTTACAATAGGGTTTAAATGTAGGTAGCAAAAAAAGCTCGAAATTGGCTCAGCACTGGGGTGTAAAAAGGCTTAGCAGCAAAAGGGTTAATTTATGCTTTAAATAGATCATTGGCCATATTAGTTTTATATATATATAAAAAAAAAATTACGGACCGATTTCAGAGGATATATCAAAGCTTTTTAGCATATGAAATTCATTAGGCACTAGGGTGTAGCAAATAAAGCGGTAAATGCATTGCTTGAATGCGGATAAAAAATGACTTTGATAAGAGAGATTTTTAAAAGATAATAATGGGTTGAGAAAATCAGAAGCTTGCGACATTCCAAAATGACAGTGAATCGTTAAATATTCCCCAAAAGCATTTTTAACATTGTGCTCTAATAGAAATCGCAGAACAGAACAATGATATGCAGATGTACGAGCCATGTTTAATTCACTTTCAGCATTACCCATAAACAAGGCATTAGGAATCAGGCAGAGAGCGAAAAAGGCTGGAATAAGAAACACAATGCCAAGAATCAGATGAATTGAATCTGTCACATTTAATAGGGTGTCAGATGCTGGAAGCAAAAACTGCGACTGTTTATTTAACTGCTGGGTGCAAAGTCGTGTCCTTTCGTCCGGGAAAAGAGCCCGGCTTGTTTTCAGAGACAACAAATAAATGAACAGGTTTGAGATAGAGGTAATAACAATCTCAAGGTTTGGAAGTTACTGGGAGATGAAAGGTCAGAAATCTGACTTATAGTTCAAGAAAAGAAAATAGTCTACTATTCGCTTGTTACCTACTATGTGCCAGATCACGTGACACACTATTTAGCGCTGTCGCATGTGAGAAAACACAACAGAAGTAAAATTTGAATGCGCATGTGTTAACACGCGTATAACCAGTTGAAAGTAAAATGTGAAAGCCGAAAGCACGCTAACTTCAGGAGTTAAACCTACAGTGCTAATCCGAAGGTAGTTATGAATATTTTACATTCGAATGTTCGTCACATATAGACATTTCTATATGCTCTAATGTATTTTTTTTTAAAATATATATATATTTATATAAAGTATATGAATAGGTATATACAGATATACTGTACATAGGAATATATATTTAAAAATACATAGAATATTTTACCCTATGTGAAGAATAGCATTGGGATGTAAAATATTTACAGCACATACACAGTAAAACACATTATTAAATATTAAAATTGAATAAAGGTTATATTTCATTAATTTGAGTGGAAAGGGTTCCAAAGTATATATACATGTGTATATATATATATATATATATATATATATATACACATGTATATATATGTATACATGTATATATATCTATATCTATATACACACACACAGAAACATACATACACATATATTCAAATGTATATATATACATACTGTCAGGGTGCCAGGAATCAGACTGAGACGAGAAGTGCAAAAATAATCACACCTTTATTCATAGCAAAAAATAATAAAAAGTCCACAAATCAAATAACAAGCCAGGAGTCAAAACTAGAGCTGGAAGTCAGACGAGCCGAGTCAGGAGCCAAAGCGAATAGTCAGACAAGCCGGAATCAGGAACAAGGAAAACAGCAGAGTCAGGAACAAGCCAGGGATCAGGAACCAGGAAGGATGTCAGGCAGCCAGGTAATACACAGGAACTCTCACAAACAGGTCTGAGCAAAGCATACTGAACAGAGGCCCTAAAGTTTATATAATAAGTGATGACATCACAATTCTGAGACTGCATCCTGTCTCACATGGATGATGCACACCAGTCTAGCCATAAAAGTGTAGGAAATGAGCAGCATCCCCCACAATGCACCATAGTCAGGAAGAGAGGTGAGTAAAATGGCTGCCTTTTGCACATGGCAAACAACAGGGAGAAAACCCTGACACATACACACATGTATAAGTATGTATATGTACATTATAGCCCTTTCCATTCAAATACCTTGTCATATACGATACACCTTTGAACCCCTTTTTATTTAATATTTATATGAATACTTTTTATTAGATAGTGTATGTATGAGTGTAACTTATTTTTTTACATGCATTTATGTTGTGTTTAATGCAACTTTTGTTTTAGCCCTAACTTGACAATCACAAATACTATTCAAAAAGTAAGTGGTTGGCATTCTTGCTACAAATCTTCACCACCTACTTGAACTATGAACAGTGGAGGATATAGAACCACACAGTAGGGCACAAAAATACTTGTATATGCATAAGACATCATATTATTTAATTAAAGATTTCATCTCTTTTATGTCAAGTGGAGCCTGAAAACTCACCCCCATCTGCATTCATATTGGCAGTATATTTTCCCTGCATTCATTTTTGAATATGCGTCAAAATACAACTTAGATTAAAGTAAACCAGCTTGAAAATTTGCAGCATGTCTTTAACTAGAGACCTTAAAGGGACATAAAACAAGTTGGGATAGAGACAAAATATAATAATATGTACTTTAATTACTTTACCTGCAAATTTATACTGCAGTGCCTCGTCATTAACCCTTTCTTTTTAGTTTCTGAAAGCTCCAACTCCCCCTACACATTTCCTTCTATGGCTATATCTACTGTTCTTTTGGTAAAATGCAAAAGTAAATAGGGATTATCTGCTGGAGCATGCCTAAAAGCTGTGAAATCAGTTGAAATACAATGCCTGTTTCTAAACACTGATAAGGGGGGGTGGAGTTGGCTTCTCCAGGCAGCTTAGCTATGTAATTCATTTTGCTTATTTTTGAAAATTATTTTAAAATACTTGCCAGCAATTTTTAAACACTTTTTTTATGCAAACTATTTTTAATTAATTAGCCCTTTTAGGATATGCACAGATCTCAACCTGTTTTATGTCCCTTTAAATGGACAGTCAACACCAAAATTGTTATTGTTAAAAAAAAGATTTTCACAACCATACTAGGGGGTCAATTTATTAAACCCCGGGCAGACATAATTTGCTATAACGAATCATGTCCGACCTGCATTGCTAAATGCCAACAGCATACGCTGTCGGCATTTAACATTGCACAATCATTTCGCAAGATATGCTTGTGCAATGCTGCCCCCTGCACATTCGCGGACAATCGGCCGCTAGCAGGGGGTGTCAATCATCTTGATCGTATCCGAAAGATGGCAGACAAGTTAAGGAGCAGCTTCTTAACTTCAAATTCCAGATCGCCGGAAACTTTGGGCAGATTAAGCAGCATCCGCTTCTTATTAAATCCGCCCCTAGAAGCTTATATCTCCTAAAAGTGTGAGTAACTTTCTTGTCTTTGTAATAGGTTGTGAATAATGGACCTTATTAGTATCTTATTCCTTTGAGGTCACTATAGATTTTGAAAACACAGCACCTCTGCAAAGCAGGGGTCAAGTCCTACAAAAAGTGTGGCAACTCACCAAGACTTCCACCCCCCTCACAATTAATATTGTTTGCATTTAGTGTATTGTAGTAAGTGTTACTGCTTATTACTAAAGGATCACACTATCCCTCTAACCAGACTGTGCTCTAGCTCCTCCCACCAGTAGCAGCAGTGTTTACTGAAGCATTTCTGTTTTCTGTCAAGAGGGAACTTATTTCTTCCTGCAAAAATAGTGCAGGAACTCCGTTCCCATGTGTTCCCTCTCGACTTGACCCCTGCTGGAAAGTGTTAGTATCATAAGGACTAAGGACAAGTTTCCATTGAGGTGGTAAAGTTTGTAAACTGGTGGTAACAAAAAAATTCTCCATAGACTTTAATGCAGATAAAATGTTTTTACCACTAGTTTTCAAACTTTACCACCTCAATAAAAACTAGCCATACATCTTTTATTTGTTACAATTTATATGTAACCTGTGCACAGTGTATTTTTATTATAATCTTTCTTTCATTTAATTTTTTTTTATTTCTAAAAATTCACTGTTTAAGTAATCACGCCCGTTTATTGTACATTAGACCTAATTTCACAGAGAAACATACAGTGCAATAACAGAAACCAGTTGTTCTATGCAAGCTCTCTGTGGGACAATAGAAGTCAACCTTGCTGTGTAGCAATAGAAACCAGCCTTAAAGTGTAGTACTAGAAACCAGTCTTACTGTGTAGTAATAGAAACCAGCCTTTCAGTGCAGCAATAAAAACCAACCTTAAAGTGTAGTAATAGAAACCAGTCTTACTGTGTAGTAATAGAAACCAACCTTACACTGTGTAGTAATAGAAACCAACCTTACACTGTGTAGTAATAGAAACCAACCTTACACTGTGTAGTAATAGAAACCAACCTTACACTGTGTAGTAATAAAAACCAACCTTACACTGTGTAGTAATAGAAACCAACCTTACACTGTGTAGTAATAGAAACCAACCTTACACTGTGTAGTAATAGAAACCAACCTTACACTGTGTAGCAATATAACCCAACCTTACTGTTTAGAAATAGAAACAAACCTTACTCTGTAGCAATAGAAACCATCCTTACTGTGTTGTAATAGAAACTAACCAGCCTTACTCTGTAGCAATAGAAACCAGCCTTACTGTGTAGCATTAGAAACCAGCCTTACTGTGTAGTAATAGAAACCAACCTTACTGTGCAGCAATAGAAACCAACCTTATTGTGTAGTAATAGAAACCAACCTTACTGTGTAGTAATAGAAACCAACCTTACTGTGTAGCATTAGAAACCAACCTTAAGGTGTAGTAATAGAAACCAAACTTAGGCCTAGATTTGGAGTTTGGCGGTAGCCGTGAAAACCAGCGTTAGAGGCTCCTAACGCTGGTTTTAGGCTACCGCCGGTATTTGGAGTCATTCAAAAAAGGGTCTAACGCTCACTTTTCAGCCGCGACTTTTCCATACCGCAGATCCCCTTACGTCAATTGCGTATCCTATCTTTTCAATGGGATCTTTCTAACTCCGGTATTTAGAGTCGTGGCTGAAGTGAGCGTTAGAAATCTAACGACAAAACTCCAGCCGCAGAAAAAAGTCAGGAGTTAAGAGCTTTCTGGGCTAACGCCGGTTCATAACGCTCTTAACTACTGTGCTCTAAAGTACACTAACACCCATAAACTACCTATGTACCCCTAAACCGAGACCCCCTACATCGCCGCCACTTGATTAAATTTTTTAACCCCTAATCTGCCGACCGCCACCTACGTTATACTTATGTACCCCTAATCTGCTGCCCCTAACACCGCCGACCCCTATATTATATTTATTAACCCCTAACCTGCCCCCCACAACGTCGCAGCCAGTTACCTACAATAATTAACCCCTAATCTGCCGACCGCAAAGAGCCGCCACCTACGTTATCCTTATGTACCCCTAATCTGCTGCCCCTAACACCGCCGACCCCTATATTATATTTATTAACCCCTAATCTGCCCCCCTCAACGTCGCCTCCACCTGCTTACACTTATTAACCCCTAATCCGCCTCACTAACCCTATAATAAATAGTATTAACCCCTAATCTGCCCTCCCTAACATCGCCGACACCTAACTTCAATTATTAACCCCTAATCTGCCGACTGGAGCTCACCGCTATTCTAATAAATGTATTAACCCCTAAAGCTAAGTCTAACCCTAACACTAACACCCCCCTAAGTTAAATATAATTTTAATCTAACAAAATTAATTAACTCTTATTAAATAAATTATTCCTATTTGAAGCTAAATACTTACCTGTAAAATAAATCCTAATATAGCTACAATATAAATTATATTTATATTATAGCTATTTTAAGATTAATATTTATTTTACAGGTAACTTTTTGTATTTATTTTAACCAGGTACAATAGCTATTAAATAGTTAAGAATTATTTAATAGCTAAAATAGTTAAAATAATTACAAATTTACCTGTAAAATAAATCCTAACCTAAGTTACAATTAAACCTAACACTACACTATCAATAAATAAATTAAATAAAATACCTACAATTATCTACAATTAAACCTAACACTACACTATCAATAAATTAATTAAATACATTATCTACAAATAAATACAATGAAATAAACTAACTAAAGTACAAAAAATAAAAAAGAACTAAGTTACAAAAAATAAAAAAATATTTACAAACATTAGAAATATATTACAACAATTTTAAACTAATTACACCTACTCTAAGCCCCCTAATAAAATAACAAAGCCCCTCAAAATAAAAAAATGCCCTACCCTATTCTAAATGACTAAAGTTCAAAGCTCTTTTACCTTACCAGCCCTGAACAGGGCCCTTTGCGGGGCATGCCCCAAGAAGTTCAGCTCTTTTGCCTGTAAAAAAAAACCATACAATAACCCCCCCCAACATCCACATACCCCTAATCTAACCCAAACCCCCCTTAAATAAACCTAACACTAAGCCCCTGAAGATCTCCCTACCTTGAGTCGTCTTCACCCAGCCGAGCCAAATTCTTCATCCAAGCGGAGCAAGAAGAGGTCCTCCATCCAGTAGAAGTCTTCATCCAAGCGGGGCAGAAGAGGTCTTCCATCCGATTGAAGTGTTCCTCCAAGCGGCATCTTCTATCGTCATCCATCCGGAGCGGAGCGGCAGCATCTTGAAGACCTCCTACGCGGAACATCCATCCTGGCCGACGACTGAACGATGAATGACAGTTCCTTTAAATGACGTCATCCAAGATGGCGTCCCTCGAATTCCGATTGGCTGATAGGATTCTATCAGCCAATCGGAATTAAGGTAGGAATATTCTGATTGGCTGATGGAATCAGCCAATCAGAATCAAGTTCAATCCGATTGGCTGATCCAATCAGCCAATCAGATTGAGCTTGCATTCTATTGGCTGTTCCGATCAGCCAATCAGAATATTCCTACCTTAATTCCGCTCTTTTACCTACCCGCAAAGGGCCCTGTTCAGGGCTGGTAAGGTAAAAGAGCTTTGAACTTTAGTAATTTAGAATAGGGTAGGGCATTTTTTTATTTTGGGGGCTTTGTTATTTTATTAGGGGGCTTAGAGTAGGTGTAATTAGTTTAAAATTGTTGTAATATATTTCTAATGTTTGTAAATATTTTTTTATTTTTTTGTAACTTAGTTATTTTTTATTTTTTGTACTTTAGTTAGTTTATTTCATTGTATTTATTTGTAGGAATTGTATTTAATTTATTTATTGATAGTGTAGTGTTAGGTTTAATTGTAACTTAGGTTAGGATTTATTTTACAGGTACATTTGTAATTATTTTAACTATTTTAGCTATTAAATAGTTCTTAACTATTTAATAGCTATTGTACCTGGTTAAAATAAATACAAAGTTACCTGTAAAATAAATATTAATCCTAAAATAGCTATAATATAAATATAATTTATATTGTAGCTATATTAGGATTTATTTTACATGTAAGTATTTAGCTTTAAATAGGAATAATTTATTTAATAAGAGTTAATTAATTTCGTTAGATTAAAATTATATTTAATTTAGGGGGGTGTTAGTGTTAGGGTTAGACTTAGCTTTAGGGGTTAATACATTTATTACAATAGCGTTGAGCTCCAGTCGGCAGATTAGGGGTTAATAATTGAAGTTAGGTGTCGGCGATGTTAGGGAGGGCAGATTAGGGGTTAATACTATTTATTATAGGGTTAGTGAGGCTGATTAGGGGTTAATAACTTTATAATACTAGCGGTGCGGTCCGCTCGGCAGATTAGGGGTTAATAAGTGTAGGCAGGTGGAGGCGACGTTGTGGGGGGCAGATTAGGGGTTAATAAATATAATATAGGGGTCTGCGGTGTTAGGGGCAGCAGATTAGGGGTACATAGGGATAATGTAAGTAGCGGCGGTTTACGGAGCGGCAGATTAGGGGTTAAAAAAATATGCAGGGGTCAGCAATAGCGGGGGCAGCAGAATAGGGGTTAATAAGTGTAAGGTTAGGGGTGTTTAGACTCGGGGTACATGTTAGAGTGTTAGGTGCAGACGTAGGAAGTGTTTCCCCATAGCAAACAATGGGGCTGCGTTAGGAGCTGAACGTGGCTTTTTTGCAGGTGTTAGGTTTTTTTTTCAGCTCAAACAGCCCCATTGTTTCCTATGGGGGGAATCGTGCACGAGCACGTTTTTGAGGCTGGCCGCGTCCGTAAGCAACTCTGGTATCGAGAGTTGAAGTTGCGTTAAATATGCTCTACGCTCCTTTTTTGGAGCCTAACGCAGCCATTCTGTGGACTCTCAATACCAGAGTTATTTTAAAGGTGCGGCCAGAAAAAAGCTAGCGTTAGATACGGGGGTCGTTACCGACAAAACTCTAAATCTAGCCGTTACTGTGTAGTAATAGAAACTAACCAGCCATACTGTGTAGCAATAGAAACCAGCCATACTGTGTAGTAATAGAAACCAACCTTACTGTGTTGTAATAGAAACTAACCAACCTTACTGTGTAGCAATAGAAACAAGCCTTACTGTGTAGCATTAGAAACCAGCCTTACTGTGTAGTAATAGAAGCCAACCTTACTGTGCAGCAATATAAACCAACCTTACTGTGCAGCAATATAAACCAACCTTACTGTGTAATAGAAACCAACCTTACTGTGTAGCAATAGAAACCAGCCTTACTGTGTAGTAATAGAAACCAACCTTACTGTGTAGCAATAGAAACCAACCTTACTGTGTAGTAATAGAAACAAAACTTACTCTGTAGCAATAGAAACCAGCCTTACTGTGTAGCATTAGAAACCAACCATACTGTGTAGTAATAGAAACCAACCTTACTGTGTAGTAATAGAAACCAACCTTACTGCATAGTAATAAAAAACAACCTTACTGTGTAGCATTAGAAACCAGGCTTACTGTGTAACAATAGAAACCAACCTTACTGTGTAGTATAGAAACCAGTCTTACTGTGTAGCATTAGAAACCAGCCTTACTGTGTAGTAATAGAAACCAACCTTACTGTGTAGTAATAGAAACCAACCTTACTGTGCAGCAATAGAAACCAACCTTACTGTGTAGTAATAGAAACCAACCTTACTCTGTAGCAATAGAAACCAGACTTACTGTGTAGCATTAGAAACCAACCTTACTGTATAGTAATAGAAACCAACCTTACTGTGTAGTAATAGAAACCAACCTTACTGTGTGGTAATAAAAACCAACCTTAATGTGTAGCATTAGAAACCAGGCTTACTGTGTAACAATAGAAACCAACCTTACTGTGTAGTAATAGAAACCAGCCTTACTGTGTAGTAATAGAAACCAGCCTTACTGTGTAGTAATAGAAACCAGCCTTACTGTGCAGCAATAGAAACCAACCTTACTGTGCCGCAATAGAAACCAGGCTTACGGTGTAGCAATAGAAACCAACCTTACTGTGTAGTAATATAAACTAACCAGCCTTACTGTGTAGCAATAGAAACCAGGCTTACTGTGTAGCAATAGAAACCAACCTTACTGTGTAGTAATAGAAACTAACCAGCCATACTGTGTAGTAATAGAGGTCATTCTCACTGGGCCTCCACGGAAGCCAGATATAAAGAACCCAGCCTTACTGTGCAGTAATAGAAACCAACCTTACTGTGTAGCAATAGAAACTCACCTTACTGTGTAGCAATAGAAACAAAACTTACTCTGTAGCAATATAAACCAGCCTTACTGTGTAGCATTAGAAACCAACCTTACTGTGTAGTAATAGAAACCAGCCTTACTGCGTAGTAATAAAAACCAACCTTACTGTGTAGCATTAGAAATCAGGCTTACTGTGTAACAATAGAAACCAACCTTACTGTGTAGTAATAGAAACCAGCCTTACTGTGTAGTAATAGAAACCAGCCATACTGTGTAGTAATAGAAACCAGCCTTACTGTGCAGCAATAGAAACCAACCTTACTGTGCAGCAATAGAAACCAGCCTTACTGTGTAGCAATAGAAACCAGCCTTACTGTGTAGCATTAGAAACCGACCTTACTGTGTAGTAATAGAAACCAATATTACTGTGTAGTAATAGAACCAACTGGCCTTACTGTGTAGCAATAGAAACCAACCTTACTGTGTAGTAATAGAAACAAAACTTACTCTGTAGCAATAGAAACCAGCCTTAATGTGTAGCAATAGAAACCAACCTTACTGTGTAGTAATAGAAACAAAACTTACTCTGTAGCAACAGAAACCAGCCTTACTGTGTAGTAATAGAAACAAAACTTACTCTGTAGCAATAGAAACCAGCCTTACTGTGTAGTAATAGAAACAAAACTTACTATGTAGCATTACTAACCAGCTTTACTGTGTAGCATTAGAAACCAGCCATACTGTGTAGTAAAAGAGGCCATTCTCACTGGGCCTCCACGGAAGCCAGATGTAAAGAACCCAGCCTTACTGGGTAGTAATTGAAACCAACCTTACTGTGTAGTAATAGAAACTAACCAGCCTTACTGTGTAGCAATAGAAACCAGCCTTACTGTGTAGCATTAGAAACCAGGCTTACTGTGTAGTAATAGAAACCAACCTTACTGTGCAGCAATAGAAACCAACCTTACTCTGTAGTAATAGAAACCAGCCTTACTGTGTAGTAATAGAAACAAAACTTACTCTGTAGCAATAGAAACCAGCCTTACTGTGTAGCATTAGAAACCAACCTTACTGTGTAGTAATAAAAAACAACCTTACTGTGTAGCATTAGAAACCAGGCTTATTGTGTAACAATAGAAACCAACCTTACTGTGTAGTAATATAAACCAGTCTTACTGTGTAGTAATAGAAACCAGCCTTACTGTGTAGTAAGAGAAACTAACCAGCCTTACTGTGTAGTAATAAAAACCTACCTTACTGTGTAGTAATAGAAACCAGCCTTACTGTGCAGTAATAGAAACCAACCTTAGGCCTAGATTTGGAGTTCGGCGGTAAAAGGGCTGTTAACGCTCCGCTGGCTTTTTTCTGGCCGCACCATAAATTTAACTCTGGTATCGAGAGTTTAATCAAATGCTGCGTTAGGCTCCAAAAAAGGAGCGTAGAGCATTTTTACCGCAAATGCAACTCTCGATACCAGAGTTGCTTACGGACGCGGCCGGCCTCAAAAATGTGCTCGTGCACGATTCTCCCATAGGAAACAATGGGGCTGTTTGAGCTGAAAAAAAACCTAACACCTGCAAAAAAGCAGCGTTCAGCTCCTAACGCAGCCCCATTGTTTCCTATGGGGAAACACTTCCTACGTCTGCACCTAACACCCTAACATGTACCCCGAGTCTAAACACCCCTAACCTTACACTTATTAACCCCTAATCTGACGCCCCCGCTATCGCTGACCCCTGCATATTTTTTTTAACCCCTAATCTGCCGCTCCGTAAACCGCCGCAACCTACGTTATCCCTATGTACCCCTAATCTGCTGCCCTAACATCGCCGACCCCTATATTATATTTATTAACCCCTAATCTGCCCCCCTCAACGTCGCCGACACCTGCCTACACTTATTAACTCCTAATCTGCCGAGCGGACCTCACCGCTACTATAATAAATGTATTAACCCCTAAAGCTAAGTCTAACCCTAATACTAACACCCCCCTAAGTTAAATATAATTTACATCTAACAAAATAAATTAACTCTTATTAAATAACTTATTCCTATTTAAAGCTAAATACTTACCTGTAAAATAAATCCTAATATAGCTACAATATAAATTATAATTATATTATAGCTATTTTAGGATTAATATTTATTTTACAGGCAACTTTGTAATTATTTTAACCAGGTACAATAGCTATTAAATAGTTAAGAACTATTTAATAGTTACCTAGTTAAAATAATAACAAATTTACCTGTAAAATAAATCCTAACCTAAGATATAATTAAACCTAACACTACCCTATCAATAAATTAATTAAACACAATTGCTACAAATAAATACAATTAAATAAACTAGCTAAAGTAGAAAAAATAAAAAAGAACTAAGTTACAAAAAATAATAAAATATTTACAAACATAAGAAAAATATTACAACAATTTTAAACTAATTACACCTACTCTAAGCCCCCTAATAAAATAACAAAGCCCCCCAAAATAAAAAATTCCCTACCCTATTCTAAATTAAAAAAGTTACAAGCTCTTTTACCTTACCAGCCCTGAACAGGGCCCTTTGCGGGGCATGCCCCAAGGATTTCAGCTCTTTTGCCTGTAAAAAAAAACATACCATACCCCCCCCAACATTACAACCCACCACCCACATACCCCTAATCTAACCCAAACCCCCCTTAAATAAACCTAACACTAAGCCCCTGAAGATCTTCCTACCTTGTCTTCACCATACCAGGTTCACCGATCCGTCCTGGCTCCAACATCTTCATCCAACCCAAGCGGGGGTTGGCGATCCATCATCCGGTGCTGAAGAGGTCCAGAAGAGGCTCCAAAGTCTTCCTCCTATCCGGCAAGAAGAGGACATCCGGACCGGCAAACATCTTCTCCAAGCGGCATCTTCAATCTTCTTCCATCCGGTGCGGAGCGGGTCCATCTTGAAGCAGGCGACGCGGATCCATACTCTTCTTCCGTTGTCTCCTGACGAATGACGGTTCCTTTAAGGGACGTCATCCAAGATGGCGTCCCTCGAATTCCGATTGGCTGATAGGATTCTATCAGCCAATCGGAATTAAGGTAGGAATTTTCTGATTGGCTGATGGAATCAGCCAATCAGAATCAAGTTCAATCCGATTGGCTGATCCAATCAGCCAATCAGATTGAGCTCGCATTCTATTGGCTGATCGGAACAGCCAATAGAATGCGAGCTCAATCTGATTGGCTGATTGGATCAGCCAATCGGATTGAACTTGATTCTGATTGGCTGATTCCATCAGCCAATCAGAAAATTCCTACCTTAATTCCGATTGGCTGATAGAATCCTATCAGCCAATCGGAATTCGAGGGACGCCATCTTGGATGACGTCCCTTAAAGGAACCGTCATTCGTCGGGAGACAACGGAAGAAGAGGATGGATCCGCGTCGCCTGCTTCAAGATGGACCCGCTCCGCACCGGATGGAAGAAGATTGAAGATGCCGCTTGGAGAAGATGTTTGCCGGTCCGGATGTCCTCTTCTTGCCGGATAGGAGGAAGACTTTGGAGCCTCTTCTGGACCTCTTCAGCACCGGATGATGGATCGCCAACCCCCGCTTGGGTTGGATGAAGATGTTGGAGCCAGGACGGATCGGTGAACCTGGTATGGTGAAGACAAGGTAGGAAGATCTTCAGGGGCTTAGTGTTAGGTTTATTTAAGGGGGGTTTGGGTTAGATTAGGGGTATGTGGGTGGTGGGTTGTAATGTTGGGGGGGGGTATGGTATGTTTTTTTTTACAGGCAAAAGAGCTGAAATCCTTGGGGCATGCCCCGCAAAGGGCCCTGTTCAGGGCTGGTAAGGTAAAAGAGCTTGTAACTTTTTTAATTTAGAATAGGGTAGGGAATTTTTTATTTTGGGGGGCTTTGTTATTTTATTAGGGGGCTTAGAGTAGGTGTAATTAGTTTAAAATTGTTGTAATATTTTTCTTATGTTTGTAAATATTTTATTATTTTTTGTAACTTAGTTCTTTTTTATTTTTTCTACTTTAGCTAGTTTATTTAATTGTATTTATTTGTAGCAATTGTGTTTAATTAATTTATTGATAGTGTAGTGTTAGGTTAATTGTAGGTAATTGTAGGTAGTTTATTTAATTAATTTATTGATAGGGTAGTGTTAGGTTTAATTATATCTTAGGTTAGGATTTATTTTACAGGTAAATTTGTTATTATTTTAACTAGGTAACTATTAAATAGTTCTTAACTATTTAATAGCTATTGTACCTGGTTAAAATAATTACAAAGTTGCCTGTAAAATAAATATTAATCCTAAAATAGCTATAATATAATTATAATTTATATTGTAGCTATATTAGGATTTATTTTACAGGTAAGTATTTAGCTTTAAATAGGAATAAGTTATTTAATAAGAGTTAATTTATTTCGTTAGATTTAAATTATATTTAACTTAGGGGGGTGTTAGTGTTAGGGTTAGACTTAGCTTTAGGGGTTAATCAATTTATTAGAATAGCGGTGAGCTCCGGTCGTCAGATTAGGGGTTAATAATTGAAGTTAGGTGTTGGCGATGTTAGGGAGGGCAGATTAGGGGTTAATACTATTTATGATAGGGTTAGTGAGGCGGGTTAGGGGTTAATAACTTTATTATAGTAGCGCTCAGGTCCGCTCGGCAGATTAGGGGTTAATAAGTGTAGGCAGGTGTCGGCGACGTTGAGGGGGGCAGATTAGGGGTTAATAAATATAATATAGGGGTCGGCGGTGTTAGGGGTAGCAGATTAGGGGTACATAGGGATAACGTAGGTGGCGGCGCTTTGCGGTCGGAAGATTAGGGGTTAATTATTTTAAGTAGCTGGCGGCGACGTTGTGGGGGGCAGGTTAGGGGTTAATAAATGTAATACAGGGGTCGGCGGGGTTAGGGGCAGCAGATTAGGGGTACATAAGTATAACGTAGGTGGCGGTCGGCAGATTAGGGGTTAAAAATTTTAATCGAGTGGCGGCGGTGTGGGGGGACCTCGGTTTAGGGGTACATAGGTAGTTTATGGGTGTTAGTGTACTTTAGGGTACAGTAGTTAAGAGCTTTATGAACCGGCGTTAGCCAGAAAGCTCTTAACTCCTGCTATTTTCAGGCGGCTGGAATCTTGTCGTTAGAGCTCTAACGCTCACTTCAGAAACGACTCTAAATACCAGCGTTAGAAAGATCCCATTGAAAAGATAGGCTACGCAAATGGCGTAGGGGGATCTGCGGTATGGAAAAGTCACGGCTGAAAAGTGAGCGTTAGACCCTTTAATCACTGACTCCAAATACCAGCGGGCGGCCAAAACCAGCGTTAGGAGCCTCTAACGCTGGTTTTGACGGCTACCGCCGAACTCCAAATCTAGGCCTTACTGTGCAGTAATAGAAACCAGCAATACTGTGTAGTAATAGAAACCAGCCATACTGTGTAGTAATAGAAACCAGCCATACCGTGCAGCAATAGAAACCAACCTTACCGTGTAGTAATAGAAACAAACCTTACTCTGTAGCAATAGAAACCAGCCTTACTGTGTAGCATTAGAAACCAGCCTTACTGTGTAGCAATAGAAACCAACCTTACTGTGTAGTAATAGAAACTAATCAGATTTATTGTGTAGCAATAGAAACCAGCCATACTGTGTAGTAATATAAACTAACCAG
>NC_069505.1:528323566-528331066 GCF_027579735.1 Bombina bombina | reverse complement strand
AGGTCCGACAGACCTTGATAAATAGAGGCCTAAGTGCTATTGCATTGTCTTGTTATATTGCATTTGTTGATTATGCAAATCTACTGTGTTGACTGGTCCTTTAACGTATACTAGAAGCATTTTTGCCAATACATGTATATTGCAAATATGTTTTTATTCAAATATGTAATTATATGTGCATTTAAATTTAAACAGAAATATCCCTTTAAGTTGTTTATTAAAACCATAAGACATAGTAGATTCAAATAATGTGATACCATTAAAACCAACTATTATACCAGAAGTTTGAAGTCATGTTTCTGTAAAAACAGCAGCATCCATTCCAATCAGAATTCTATTGCAATGTGAATTTCATGCGTTCCTTTGTGGCTCCAAAATTTAGATCCATTCTGAATGGTTTGAAAATGCATTGAAGATAACCCATTTATCTCACACTTTCAAATACATTCGTGACGCACAAACTTCTCCAAAACCTTTCATGGAGTTTGTCAAAGAACGTTTTTGACTTTTATAGTTTCTATACCTTAGACCTGTTGAAAACAGATTTGCTTGTTTTAATATCAAGGATTTTTTGTTAATGTTAAAGGTTTGGAACAAGCTCTGTTCAGGTTAAAGTGACACTGAACCCATTTTTTTTCTTTTGTGATTCATATAGAGCAAGCAATTTTAAGCAACTTTCTAATTTACTCCTATTATCAATTTTTCTTCGTTCTCTTGCTTTCTTTATTTGAAAAAGAAGACATCTAAGCTAAGGAGCCAGCCAATTTGTGGTTCAGCACCATGGACAGCACTTGTTTATTGGTGCTGTCCAATCAGCAAGGACAACCCAGGTTGTTCACCAAAAATGGGCCGGCATCTAAACTTCAATTCTTGCTTTTCAAATAAAGATACCAAAAGAATAAAGAAAATTTGACAATAGGAGTAAATTAGAAAGATGCTTAAAATTGCATGCTCTATGTGAATCATGAATGAAAAAATTTGGGTACAGTGTCCCTTTAATAAAACATAAATCAAAAATATTAATAAGGATAACCCCACAATAACTCGTAACAAGCTTTATCATTCACAAAGACCATTAAAGGGACATTAAACACTAAATAAATGCTAGATAGAATGATGCATTCAAAGAATTAGTCTGAGAATAATATGTAGATGTATTTTGTAAAGTTTCATTAGCTGTTTAAATATTAACAAAATAAGTGTAAAGTTTTAGTGTCTATAAAACAATGGGAGCTGCCATGTTGTAACTTAAGTTACCTTCTCTGCTGTGGTCAATCAGGGACAGTTATAAATAGGTCACTAGAGTGTGCAGCCAATGGCTGTGTGGGATATAACAGTTTTCTGTACTTCCATTTCAAACAGGAACTGAAAAGCTCACAATTGTCAGAATGAAATTACAGAAAAAGGGGACAAAAAGCATAATGCAGACTTTTTTTATATTTATGATTTATTATTTTATATTACCATCTGAAAGTGTTTAATCTCCCTTTAAATACAGATTAATTGCATAATCAACAAGTTTATAATAAAAAGACCTCACAATAGCACTCTAAATTTTAAACTAGCAGATTTTTTTTCTGACAAATTTTAAAATTTACTTTAATTTGTCAGCCTCATGTATCATGTGACATCAATTAACCAATCACAGACTCTTATATGTATGCACTGTAAACTCTTGCACATGCTCAGTAGCAGATGGGTTCTCAGAGAGTAAATATAAGTAGTAAATTGGAAGTTTCTTAAAGGGACACTAAACCCAATTTTTTTTCTTTCATGATCCAGACAGAGCAGCAATTTTAAGCAACTTTCTAATTTACTCCTATGATCAATTTTTCTTTGTTCTCTTGCTATCTTTATTTTAAAAAGCTTAGGAGCTTAGGAGCCGGCCCATTTTAGGTTCAGCACCCTGGGTAGCGCTTGCTTATATTTAGCCACCAATAAGCAAGCATAACCCAGGTTCTGAACCAAAAAAAAAACCTAAGCTTTACATTCCTGCTTTTTAAATAAAGATAGCAAGATAACAGAAAAATTAACAGGAGTAAATTAGAAAGTTGCTTAAAATTACTGCTCTATCTGAATCATTAAAGTTTAATTTTGCCTTTAGCAACCCTTTAAAGGGACATGAAACCCACCTTTTTTTATTTCATAATTCAGACAGAAAATACAATTTAAAAAAGTTTCCATTTCACTTCTATTATTAAATGTTCCTTTATTCTTGTGTTATTCTTTGTTGAAGAGATATCTAGATAGGTAGCGTGAACATATCTGGAGAACTACATGACAGGAAATAATGCTGCCATCTAGTGCTCTTACTAATGTATAACATTGCTGCAAAACTCCTGTCATATAGTACTGCAGACACGTGCACACTCCTGAGCTTACCTTCCTGCTGTTCAACAAAGGATAACACGAAAACTAAAAAAAAAGATAAAATAAGTAAATTGGAAAACAGTTTAAAATTGTATGTTCTGTCTGAATCATTAATGAATACATTTGGGTTTTATGCCCCTTTAATACGTTATGCTCTGGTTGATTTTTCCATCATCATTTTGCATCAACTGTGTCAACCATTCCCGTATTGTCGCGCAACATTTCACATTGGTTTTGAATGTTTTGGCACAAACTCTGCACATATTTATGATACAATTACTCTGTTTTTTGTGCCCAACTGTAATAATAATATCTAACTAGAAGGCTTGATATCTTAGTGATCTACTAATTCCAGTTTTCCTGGCTTACATGTGACTTTGTCTTCTGGATTTCGATTGCTCTCCTGATTATGATTGGACTTCAAATTGGAATTCTGTACCATGATGCTCAGGTTGTGTTTGACCTCTGGCTTATCTGTCCATTCCCCGGCGCCATCTGTGCCTGTTTTCTCCTGGAACATCTGACTGTATTCTTCTATCACATTCTGGAAACCTTTTCAGTGTGTTGGGATTTGTTCCAATACTAATATCTACTCATCCTCTGGATTATTACATGGACTCATATTTTCCTCTTGGCCCGACACCAAAACTTAGACATAGACGCTTCAGCGGTTGCCTAGGGAGCCTGTTGTAAAGGTGAGCTCACGTTTGCAACTTATTGATCATCACTGATAATGACAATCCTGCCATTAAGACATATACTTGTGAAAGGTGCCCAAAACATTTTATCTCACACATAAAGCCTGAACCACTAGTAATGTGGAAAAACAATTACAGCCACAACACTTATGGAACTCTCCTGCAAAACAGTTCATGTAAATATTTTGTTATGGTAAATTGGTCTAATTGGATAGCATGAAAGGTAACTTGAGTGGCTTGCTGTGGTCGTTCTTGTGAGGAAGTTAGGGTGTGCAAGAACAGATACACATGACAACACAAATGAAAGTGTTTTTGGAAGATTTACTGATTGATAAGTAAAAGAACAGTTGGTAGTGATTGAACATCACAGAAAAGGCCTTAGACAATTTACTAAAGCTTTTTTTGAAGTAACAAAGTCCAATAGACACTGGTGCTTGAATTGAGCAGTAAAGGGTGAGATTGACACCGAATACTTGACTTGTGCAGCTGGTTTGAAGAAGACTGACACTGGTATGGTAGACACAAGTTTCTCAGCAGGCACAGGATACCCAGTGGTTACTGTTGGTGAGACTGTCACGGAATACCAGATAGGTACATCTTCAAGAACAGGGGGAGCATATACCGGTATCAGGTTTTTCTGCTTAGCTTTCAGGAACCAGGTGAGCATACGTAGGTGCAAGGTAAGTATACACAGGTGCAAGGTAAGTATGCTTGGTCTCTGGAGCAAGGTGAGCATACGCAGGTATCAGGTAAGTATGCTTTGGTCTCAGGAGCAAGGTGAGCATACACAGGATCAGGTAAGTATGCTTTGGTCACAGGATCTAGATGAGCAAGGACAATGGCACTCACAGTGTTTGCCAAAACTGGGTCCTCCCAACCCGGTAAGAGTAAGTATCCATACAGTTCTAGATGTACAGACAGAATTTTGTACCTATACTTTGGCCCAACGTATGGAATTCATATAGACGCCTTGTCTTTGTGAAGAACCTTGTCTCATGTTATCTCCTACTATTTCAAAGCTAATGAGGTTTTCCAGATTTAATTTTCACATATGTTAGAGGACAGTTTTATAGACTGGGGGGTTGTTTTTCATTTGTTTGAATTTAATTTTTTCTGTTATTTTTTAAGGTGTTTTTGTCATTTAACGATTTGGTTACAAGATGAAAGCCACTCGGTTATTTATAAGGTGAGTGAGCAGAGGCAGCTGCAAATCTTTGAATTCCGTAATTTTTAATTTGAGCTGTTGGGGCTGAATTATCAAGCTGAATGGAGCTTGATGCCCTTGCTTCCGTGCAAAGACTGCTGCTCCATAACTTGTCCGTCTGCTCTGAGGCTGCGGACATCAATCCGCCCGAATCTATATGATCATGCTGATTGACATCCCCTACTAGCAGCCGATTGGCCACGAATCTGCAGGGGGTCGGCATTGCACAAACAGTTCACCAGAACTGCTTGTGCAATGATAGCACTTATCGATTTGTGGCAGACATGATACGCTACATTGTATCATGTCCGCTCGCAATTTAATAAATCGGCCCCGTTGAGTCAAGTTCCGTTGGATATTAGTTTCATGAACAGGTTTTATTGACTCAATTGACCAAATAACATTATCACTTTTGTCTCAAGGTTTTATAATCCCAATGTACAAAGCTCTTTGTTCACTTAAATTAGTACTGTTAGAACTTAATAAAAACGTGTCTGTTACTACATTGGAAGACACTTGTGTTTGAGGATACTTAGACATGTATGCATAAATTTGGATTTAAGTTGAAGTTGTAGCCTCTCTGATTGGAAACCTTCACTCTCATCCAATAATCCACTAAAAACCTTGAGCGTCTGTTCTTCAGAAAAACAAAAAAAAAATCATTATCATCTCTTTTTCCTTTTACATCGTTTCCAGAACGAGTTTCCTTAGGAACAAAGTAAGTCTTTTGCTAATTCAAATGAATTAGTATTATGATTACGCATGAAAGACAATCCCTTGCTAAGTACTTGAGTTTTTTTGGCATTGTTAAAACTCTTTCTGAAAGATTTATTATTTGCAACGCATATTACAATGGGGCAGTTTGCCAGTTCTCATTTTTCTGAGACATTTGATTGTGGTATTTGTAATACTATTATTCTGTCTCCATAAAACCTTTTTTTTATGTTTAAACTTGAAGGGACATTGTACTCAACATAAATTCTGATGTATCCCTGATGCAACTATGAAAAGGAGAACATTTAATGATGCATTCCTGGGTATTTATTTTTTATAAAAATAAGATCATGAGTCCCAGGGCAAGCATCCTGATTGGATGCTTAAAGTCACACTACAATGGTATGCGGTTACTTAGGAAATGTAGAGGTTAGATATCTTCCTTTAATACATAGTAATGTTCATATGATATTATGAAGTCAGCTTTTGACATATAAGCTGCATATGGATAATATGTTACTTTTTTTCTGTAAGAGGTTCTCGGAAAGAAAAAGAAAGAAAAAGAGAGAGAAAGAAAAAGAGAGAGAAAGAAAAAGAGAGAGAAAGAAAAAGAAAAAGAGAGAAAAAGAAAAAGAGAGAGAAAGAAAAAGAGAGAGAAAGAAAAAGAGAAAGAAAGAAAAAGAGAAAGAAAGAAAAAGAGAAAGAAAGAAAAAGAGAAAGAAAGAAAAAGAGAAAGAAAGAAAAAGAGAGAGAGAAAGAAAAAAGAGAGAGAGAAAGAAAAAGAAAAAGAGAGAGAAAAAGAGAGAGAAAGAAAAAGAAAAAGAGAGAAAGAAAAAGAGAGAGAAAGAAAAAGAGAGAGAAAGAAAAAGAGAGAAAGAAAAAGAGAGAAAGAGAGAGAGAAAGAGAGAGAGAGAAATCTTAAAGGGCCAGTCTACTACAGAATTTCTATTGTTTATAAAGATAGATAATCCCTTTATTACCCATTCCCTAGTTTTGCATAACCAACACAGTTATATTAATACACTTTTTACCTATGTGATTACCTTGTATCTAAGCCTCTGCAGACTGCCCTCTTATTTTATTTCTTTTGACAGACTTGCATTTTAGCCAATCAGTTCTGATTGATAAATAGCTCAGCGAGAGTGAGCACAATGTTATCTATATGGTACACATGAACTAGGGCTGTGTAGCTGTTAAAACTGTCAAAATGCACGGAGAAAAGAGGTGGCCTTCAAGAGCTTTGAAATTAGCATATGAGCCTACCTAGGTTTAGCTTTCAACAAAGAATACCAAGAGAGCAAAGCAAAATTAATGATAAAAGTAAATGGAAAAGTTGTTTAAAGTTGCATGCCCTATCTGAATCATGAAAGTTTGATTTTGACTTGACTGTCCCTTTAAGTACTGGTTATAGCACTATAATCCTTAATGTTATTGTCTGCAGCACCCAAGGGCTCATACTTTGGAATGTGTGAATTTTACAGTTTTGATATACAATTTGTAGAGTGAATGATCCCCTTGACATTCATTCATCCATTAAAATATTTTGAAAGAGCAAACCTTAACATCCAACTATTACATTTGAAAGTTGTTTCCCATAGGTTTACACTGGAGTCAATGAAAATCAATGATTTATTTAAACAAGAATTTCAAATATTTGTCAGAGGTCAATAATTTAGAAATGGTTATTTAATTTAAAAAAGGGACCTGCCCTATATATATATAGATAGATAGATACTTATACAGAAGCATTTTGCAGAAATACCGTAATTATGTCTTAAAGGTACAGTATACACCAATCTTAATTTAATTGCATGTAATAGACATTACTATAAAGAATAATATACACAGATACTGATATAAAAATACAGTATAAGACCTTTTAAAAACTTGCTTAGAAGCTCCCAGTTTAGCACTGTTGGTGAGGTTAGGCTGGGACACTTAGTGAAAGGGGCTGAGAGCAGACCCTCCCCCTGCATACGAAAAGACCCATTATACAAACAGAAGTAATCTGAAGTTTGTAGACATCAGTATACATCTACAACTTTGGGGCTAGGTTAGGAGTCTGAAAATCAGCACAATATTATTTAAAGATAAGCACAACTATAATTTTTTACAAAAACCCACACAAATGGGCAATATAAATGGATCATCTACAAAACATTTCTGCAAAGAAAAATCTAGTGCACAATGTTCCTTTAAAGGGACACTGAACCCAAATTTTTGTGTGTGTGTGTGTATGATTCCGATAGAGCATGCAATTTTAAGCAACTTTCTAATGTACTCCTATTATCACATTTTCTTAATTCTCTTGGTATCTTTATTTGAAATGCAAGAATGTAAGTTTAGATGCCGGCCCATTTTTTGTGAACAACCTAGGTTGTTCTTGCTGATTGTTGGATACATTCATTCACCAATAAAAAAGTGTTATGAAACAAGAAAAAGGCTTAGATGTCTTGTATTTCAAATAAAGATAGCAAGAGAATGAATAAAAATGTGATAA
Source organism: Bombina bombina (assembly GCF_027579735.1). Taxonomy (NCBI): domain Eukaryota; kingdom Metazoa; phylum Chordata; class Amphibia; order Anura; family Bombinatoridae; genus Bombina; species Bombina bombina. The sequence continues at coordinate 528,323,580 of NC_069505.1, read as the reverse complement.
TAGGAGTAAATTAC
>NC_069505.1:528288566-528318566 GCF_027579735.1 Bombina bombina | reverse complement strand
CTCTAGCCATATCTATCTACCTCTCTATCCATATCTATCTACCTCTCTATCCATATCTATCTACCTCTCTAGCCATATCTATCTACCTCTCTATCCATATCTATCTACCTCTCTATCCATATCTATCTACCTCTCTAGCCATATCTATCTACCTCTCTATCCATATCTATCTACCTCTCTTTCCATATCTATCTACCTCTCTATCCATATCTATCTACCTCTCTATCCATATCTATCTACCTCTCTATCCATATCTATCTACCTCTCTAGCCATATCTATCTACCTCTCTATCCATAGCTATCTACCTCTCTATCCATATCTATCTACCTCTCTATCCATATCTATCTACCTCTCTATCCATATCTATCTACCTCTCTATCCATATCTATCTACCTCTCTAGCCATATCTATCTACCTCTCTATCCATATCTATCTACCTCTCTATCCATATCTATCTACCTCTCTATCCATATCTATCTACCTCTCTATCCATAGCTATCTACCTCTCTATCCATATCTATCTACCTCTCTATCCATATCTATCTACCTCTCTATCCATAGCTATCTACCTCTCTATCCATATCTATCTACCTCTCTATCCATATCTATCTACCTCTCTATCTATATCTATCTACCACTCTATCTGCATCTATCCATATCTATCTACCTCTCTATCCATAACTATCTACCTCTCTATCCATATCTATCTACCTCTCTATCCATATCTATCTACCTCACTATCCATATCTATCAACCTCACTATCCATATCTATCTACCTCACTATCCATAGCTATCTACCTCTCTATCTATATCTATCTACCTCTCTATCCATATCTATCTACCTCTCTATCTATATCTATCTACCTCTCTATCCATATCTATCTACCTCACTATACATAGCTATCTACCTCTCTAGCCATATCTATCAACCTCACTATCCATATCTATCAACCTCACTATCCATATCTATCTACTTCTCTATCCATATCTATCTACCTCTCTAGCCATATCTATCTACCTCTCTAGCCATATCTATCCATCTATCTACCTCTCTATTCCTACCTATCCATCTATCTACCTTAATATCCATATCTATCCATCTATCTACCTCTCTATCCATTAATCTACCTCTCTCTCCCTATCTATCCATCTATCTACCTCTCTATTATTATTATTGTTTTTTTGTAGAGCACCAACAGATTCTGCAGTGCTATAAACATAGGTGGAATACAAGGAAACATTTATAGGGATCAGATGGGTAGAGGGCCCTGCCAAGAGTCGCACTGTTGTAGTCAGCTCTAAAGAAGGTGATCTACAAACAGCATGGCTCTTAGGCTTACATGCTAAGGGGGTTCAGGGGATAGCAATGGAGGAGAGGAACTGGTATAAAGTAAGGTTAGTGTAGGCTATATGCATCCCTGAACAGTAGAGTCTTTACGGAGAGCTTGATGCTTTCAAAACTAGGGAAGAGTCTTGTGGAGCGAGGCAGAGAGTTCCACAAGATGGGAGCCAGTCTGGAGAAGTCATGTAAGCGGCAGTGTGAGGTGGTAACAAGAGAGGAGGAAGTCATGAGCAGAGCAAAGGGGACTGGAGGGAGAGTATCTGGAGACAAGGTCTGAGATATAGGGGGGAGCAGTGCAGTTGAGGGCTTTGAATGTCAGAGTAAGAATTTTGTGTTTAATCCTGGAGGCAAGAGGAAGCCAGTGTAGGGATTGGCAAAGAGGTGCAGCAGATGAAGAGCGACGTGTAAGGAAGATGAGCCTGGCAGAGGCATTCATTATGGATTGTAAAGAGCTAGGCGGCAGTTGGGGAGACCAAAGAGGACAGAGTTGCAGTAATCGAGGCGGGAAAGGATGAGAGAGTGGATTAAAATCTTAGTTATATCCCTATCTATCCATCTATCTACCTCTCTATCCATATCTATCCATCTGTCTACCTCTCTTCCTATCTATCCATCTATCTACCTCAATATCCATATCTATCTACCTCTCTATCCATCTATCTACCTCTCTACCTATCAATTAATCTACCTCTCTATCCCTATTTATTTATCCATTTATCTACCTCTCTATCCATATTATCCATCGACCTACCTCTCTTTCCATATCTATCCATCTATCTACCTCTATCAACCATATCTATCCATCTATCTACCTCTCTATCTATCCATTAATCTACCTCTGTCTCCATATCTATCCATCTATCTACCTCTCTATTCCTATTTATCTACCTCAATACCCATGTCTATCTACCTCTCTATCCATATCTATCCTTATTTATCTATCTATCTACCTCTCTATCCATGTCTATCTACCCCTCTATCCATATCTATCCATCCATCTACCCCTCTATCCATATCTATCCATCCATCTACCTCTGTATCCATATCTACCCATCCATCTACCTTTCTATCCATATCTATCCATCCATCTACCTTTCTATCCATATCTACCTCTATCCATATCTATCTACCTCTATCCATATCTATCTACCTCTCTATCCATATCTATCTACCTCTCTATCCATATCTATCTACCTCTCTATCCATATCTATCTACCTCTCTATCCATATCTATCTACCTCTCTATCCATATCTATCTACCTCTCTATCCATATCTATCTACCTCTCTATCCATATCTATCTACCTCTCTATCCATATCTATCTACCTCTCTATCCATATCTATCTACCTCTCTTTCCATATCTATCTACCTCTCTTTCCATATCTATCTACCTCTCTATCCATATCTATCTACCTCTCTAGACACATCTATCTACCTCTCTATACATATCTATTAATCCATTTATCTATCCATCTCTCTAGCTACCTCTCTATCCATATCTATCTACCTCTCTATCCATATCTATCTACCTCTCTATCCATATCTATCTACCTCTCTATCCATATCTATCTACTTCTCTATACATATCTATCTACCTCTCTATACATATCTATCCATCTATCTAGCTCTCTATCCATCCATCTACCTTTCTATCCAATCAATCTTCCTCTCTATAAATATCTATTAATCCATTTATCTATCCATCTCTCTAGCTACCTCTATATCCATATCTATCTATCTATCTATCTCTCTAAGCACTTAATAACTTACCTTGCTAGATAAATGTATGACACCTTATCCATCTATCTAGCCATCTTTTTATCTATCTACGTCTCTATTTATTAATGCACTTGTACATTATTATTATTATTTTAAATCTATGCCATTTGCAACTTAAGGTAAGTTATTGGCATTTTTATGTAAACCTAATGATAGCTATTGGGCCATGTAACTCATTGTTTTAAGGAATGAAGCTCTGCTCTTTGTAATGGGAACTCTCAGCTGGCTGTCGGTTTACTTTTGGTAAGTGGGTGGTGCAGTCTCATTGACCAATTAAATTTATTTCTCTGAACGTAGTGTTTAGTTGATTAAATATACAGCTATCAACCATAGGATATCTAGAAGATCATGCTACTTCTCCTTTGAAAGAAGAGTATTTTCTGTTTTATATCACGAGTCCCTTGAGACATGGATTTCATTTTTGCAGGGGAAAGTTACAGTTTTAATGCCCTTCTCTTTTTATTTCTCTGGTATATAATAGGTTAAGATGGAAGCTAATAGGACAAACCTCATAACATTTCCTGGACTAGGAGGTGAAAGGGACTGGTTGGCAGTGGGTGGGTCCATGACAGGAGGGGTGGAACTTTTATTATCAGTTATTTGTTCAGTGCCAAAAGATTACACAGTGCTAAAAACATGGGTCTAATATGCAAGGTAACAATTATTGGAGACAAGGAATGGGGCATGTCATGGGTAGAGCCACTGTAGTCCCTGCTTGGACATTTACCCTGATGAGGAAAACCCCCGGGATGGAGCAGAGAGATCTACCAAAATCCAAACCGTGAAAATGCCAAAATATCCAGAATGGTTTGGAGGTATTTAAGGGTCATGTGAACCCTCGTTGGAAATAGGAGGTTTTCCTTTCTTTAACCCCTTCATGCTGTTATGATGTTCCATGCCATCCTAACAGCGCTGGGTTTTAACACGTTACGATGGCATGAAATATCCTACCATATACAGCGTTCTACAACTTCCCCCTTTGAAATAGGCAAGGATTGGCCTGGGGCGATCCTAGCAGCTTAGGCAATACACCAAAATCTACTCCTGGCCTTGAAATCACGAGATCACATCGGCGTGGTTTCCTTTCTTCAAATAGTGTTTACTGTGAACACTATTATCATGTCACAAATGAGTTAAGTAAGTGGTCTCATTCGTCCACATATTTCCTATAGTTATTTTTTACTGAGATAGAGTCAGAGGTTGCGAGATCTCCTATATTTATTACTCTAAACTGTCGGGATAAAAAAACTGACATTATTTAATTGTCCAAATGATAATCAGAGTAGATGGTCTACGTTACAAGAGAGATATTATTGGATAGCACTTGCTGATTGGTAGCTACATGTATCCAACAATAAGCAAGCACAACCCAGGTTCTGAATAAAAAATGGGCCGGCTCCTACGCTTTACATTCCTGCTTTTTAAATAAAGATAGCAAGAGAACAAAGAAAAATTGATAATAGGAGTAAATTAGAAAGTTGCTTAAAATTGCATGCTCTATCTAAAACATTGAAGCAAATTTGTGGATTTAGAATCCCTTTAAACTTTCAATATTTTGATAAGTTTTAAACACATTTCCAATATACTTTCCTTATCAAAAGGTTCACAGTCTTTTTATGAGCACACTTTATAAAGTTCCAGCTCCTACTGAGCAAAAAGTGCACAGTATATATGTATATGAATTATGTGATTGGTTGATGGCTGGCACATGATGCAGTGGGAGGGTATTTTGGATAAAGTTTTTTAAATTGCCAGAAAATATTCTACTGCTCATTTCAAATTCAATTGCATTTTTTTTATTGTGCATTTGTCAGTTATTCAATTCAATTCAACTGCATTTAGTGGTCCTTTAATACTACTATATTCCACACAGATTGTTTGCACACTATCCCTCAGCAAAATAAATTTGATAAGGGAAGCCTAGGTTTCAACATGGCAGCATCCATTACTTTATAGAAACTAACATTTTACACATTTCTATATTATATTTAAACAAATAATATCATTTTTAAAAATACAACTACATATAATTGCCAGGTTAACCCCTGCTTTGAATCCACCATCATAACTAGCATATATGTATTATTTAAAATCCCTTTAAATGCCAGGTAATCCCTCTCAGATATATTTTTTAGCCATATGGGGGCTTAATCAGTGAGGCATAGCCATATTTTATCATTAGTTAAAGGGATATGAAACCGCATTTTTTCTGTCATGATTCAGATAGAGCATGCAATTTTAAACAACTTTCTAATTTACATCTATTATCAATTTGTCTTAGTCCTCTCGGTATAATTTATTGAAAAGCAGGAGCCAGCCCATTTCTGGAGCACTTTATGGCAGCAGTTATACAAGAATGTTATTCATGTGCAAGAACACTAGAGGGCAGCACTATTTCCTGTCATGTGCTGCTTCAGGTATCTCTTCAACACAGAATACCATGAGAACTAAGCAAATGTAATAATATAAGTAAATTGGAAACTTTTTAAAATGGTATGCTCTGTCTGAATCACAAAATAATGTATTTTAGGTTTCATATCCCTTTAATTATAATAGTAAAATAAAGTAGTGCTGTGTCATTGAATGAAAAAAAGTCCTATTAGCATCTTCCATTGCTAGTCAACACCAAAAACAAGTTAAACCACTTTCATTTTTTTAAAAGTTCAATCACGGTTAAGCAACTTTTTCCCTATGTATTAATTTTATTTATTTTTACAAAAAGGGACATTATTTTGTTGCTTGCTCTGTAGCATGATATCATTCTCAAACTATATGCAGGTTTTCCCCTAGATATAAAACAAAGAATTCCTCACTCACATCTATAAAATCTTATAATGTATCTTTGTTTTTTTTAATCATGATTTCACATTTTTTATGGATGTATTATTTTGTCAATTTTCAATAAAGTTTTTTTAAACTCACCACATGAGCAGTCGCTGCCATCTTTGATTTCCCAGAATCCCTCGCTGCAAAGTCTTTTTGACATTTCTTATAAAATCTTACATTTCCTAAAGAGGGACAGACAGATCAATGAAACAGCTATTTTAGTGAATTTGCAATAATATTGTAATATTATGAACAAAGCTGAGTTACAAGCCATAGACAGAATTACAATATTCAGCATTCATTTAGTAAATATGGCCACATGCAGCAAGATTCAGGCTATTTTTGTACCAGATGTTTTTGTGTAATAGAGCAACACACAGATATCTGGATTTGTACAGATATTGCAAAATTCTTCCCATGATTATGAGTTATTAAACATTATGTTTATTTTGCATCACATTGATATGGAAATAAAATTTATGCTCAGTCTAATTCTCATTTCATCCTGTAAATTAATTGCATTGGTGTTGAATACAAACAACTGAAATACTTCAGAGCTTTTTCTTGTTTGCCTAGTACCTCCCATCTCTTATCCGTGTCACTATTTTTATAGCCACTAAATGCTCCAAATTGATGAATGAGATTCAAAGGAAAAATTATACAAAAAAAAAAAAAATGAGATTTGGTAGTAAATTTGGTAGTCAGTTTTAAAAATATGTGTTTATTAAATTGCTTTTTTGTTATATTAGTGGTAAATTTTTATACTTTGTCAGCACATTCAAAATAATTAACAATTCATTCAAAAGAAGCATTGATCACAACTTAAATCCAATGGGGCCGATTTATCATATGTCTGTCCGACATAATCCATTCAGTGGATCATGTCTGACAGACATCGCTGAATGCAGACAGCATACGCAGTCGGCATTTAGCATTGCACAAGCAGTTCTGGTGAACTGCTTGTGCAATGCCGCCCCCTGCAGATTTGCAGCCAATAGATAGATAGATAGATGAATGGACAGACAGACTGACCACCAAATTTTAAACTTCCATGAGCAGAACCCTTTTTTCTCTTCCATACATTATAGAACGTATTTGCATTTTTCCTTGCACTTTTTATACTAAACTGCTAAAGTAAGGTTATTTATAAAATAATATTATTTCAAGATACTGATAGAGTTTGGTTTGATAGATAAACATATAAATGGATAGATAGACAGATTTTCCAGCATATTTCTAACTTTTATGACCAGAACCCTTTTTTCCCTTCTTTACCATTACATAACATTTACATTTTTTTTTGCACTTTTTATACTAAACTACTAAAGTAAGGCATATAATTCTAAATAATTGATAGAGAGTTCGATAAACAGGCAGATGATAGACAGACAGATGATAGACAGACAGATGATAGACAGACAGATGATAGACAGATGATTGATAGACAGATGATTGATAGACAGATGATTGATAGACAGATGATTGATAGACAGATGATTGATAGACAGATGATAGATCGATCGATAGATAGATAGAGATATGGAGGCTATGTTATATATAAAATATAATTTCAAGCTATTAATGGAAAACATGGATAAGTAGATAGACAAAGAGAAATAGATAGATAATTAGATACATAGATTACAGATAATTAGATAAATAATATTTAGGTAGATAGACAGACAGATACAGTAGATAGATAGATAGATCGATAGTTTGATAAATAGATAGAACATATACTGTTCCTCTCATAAAACCAGGTGTGCCCATGTAATATGAATAATTAAAAAAAATGGCTTGAGAGATCAGCAGAAATGAAGGAGGAAGCGTGATAGGCAAATTAAACAAATCAGCTACACTATTTGACAGACAGATGATCGTACAACCATACAAATTGCTGTTTCAGGCATTTTCTAGATACTAGGACTTGTTTGCAAAGTGTTAAATGCTTTTATTTTATTACCAGTCTAAGTGAGAGAGGACATTCAAATTGCCTCAATCATGTGGGAGGAAACATAATCACCAGAGTATTAAACATGCGGAAAATACAATAAAAGTGCATTAAGGTAACATCTCCAAACCCATGAAACACTTACAACCTTCCGCTAACACAGCCCTTTTTAATTCATACCCTTGCATTTTTATTATGCTGATTAATTAAGGTTTTGTTGCATTAATAAGTTAAAAAGAGCAATTTTCCTATTACCACATAATATCTAAGTTACTCATTTGCAAGCAATTTTAAAGGCAATTTGCTGCACATGAAAAGCTGTAATAGTACGAACTCCAATTTACTGGTAGATTTTTCTGCCAGAATTAGAAGAGATAGTCCATTAAACTCATTCATTGGGATTGCAGAATATGGCAGATAACAACTGAAATCTCTCTTGCTTAAAGTATGATAAATTAATTCCTCAGAATGTTATTAATTCATTTTGGCCAGAGTAGGAACTGAGCCCAGAAACGTCACTGTAATTAGTACACACTGGTCCTAACAAGGTCTGAGTCCATAAACATGTGACTGTCATTAGTATACTTTAGTCCTAGCAGGGACTGAGCCCATAAACATGTCACTGTCATTAGTACACTTTAGTCCTAGCAGGGACTGAGCCCATACACATGTCACTGTCATTAGTACACTTTAGTCCTAGCAGGGACTGAGCCCATAAACATGTCACTGTCATTAGTATACTTTAGTCCTAGCAGGGACTGAGCACATAAACATGTCACTGTCATTAGTACACTTTAGTCCTAGCAGGTACTGAGCACATAAACATGTCACTGTCATTAGTACACTCTGGTCCTAGCAAGGTCTGAGTCCATAAACATGTGACTGTCATTAGTACACTTTAGTCCTAGCAGGGACTGAGCACATAAACATGTCACTGTCATTAGTACACTTTAGTCTTAGCAGGGACTGAGCACATAAACATGTCACTGTCATTAGTACACTTTAGCCCTAGCAGGGACTGAGCCCATAAAGATGTCACTGTCATTAGTACACTTTAGTCCTAGCAGGGACTGAGCCCATAAACATGTCACTGTCATTAGTACACTTTAGTCCTAGCAGGGGCTGAGCACATAAACATGTCACTGTCATTAGTACACTTTAGTCCTAGCAGGGACTGAGCACATAAACATGTCACTGTCATTAATACACTTTAGTCCTAGCAGGGGCTCAGCACATAAACATGTCACTGTCATTAGTATACTTTAGACCTAGCAGGGACTGAGCCCATAAACATGTCACTGTCATTAGTACACTCTGGTCCTAGCAAGGTCTGAGTCCATAAACATGTGACTGTCATTAGTACACTTTAGTCCTAGCAGGGACTGAGCCCATAAACATGTCACTGTCATTAGTACACTTTAGTCCTAGCAGGGACTGAGCTCATAAACATGTCACTGTCATTAGTACACTTTAATCCTAGCAGGGACTGAGCCTATAAACATGTCACTGTCATTAGTACACTTTAGTCCTAGCAGGGACTGAGCCCATAAACATGTCACTGTCATTAGTACACTTTAGTCCTAGCAGGGACTGAGCACATAAACATGTCACTGTCATTAGTACACTCTGGTCCTAGCAGAGCAATGCTCCATGTCACACAGCCAGGTCAATCAAGGTGGATGAAGGACAACCAAATCAAGACCCTGTCATAGCCAGCACAATCCCCAGACCTGAACCCCATTGAAAACCTCTGGAATGTGATCAAGAGGAAAATGGATGGACACAAATCTTTAAACAAAACCAAGCTGCTTGATTTTTTGCACCAGGATTCAAGGTCTGAAAACACTGCATATTTTTTGTTATTTTGACCAGTTGTCATTTTCTGCAAATAAATGCTCTAAATGACAATATTTTGTATTTGGAATGTGGGAGAAATGTTTTCAGTAGTTTATAGAATTAAACAAAAATGTTCATTTTACTCAAACACATACCTATAAATAGTAAAAAAAAAACCTGATAATTTTGTAGTGGTCTCTTAACTTTTCCAGGGCACGATCCAATATACGGCATAGTTTTCGGTGCAAGCGAGGGAACCCGCACCGCCCGTAATTTCACCTCGCTCGTCGGGTATTACATATACCCCGCCGGCAGTTCATAAAGTGCCGTAAGTCGGATAAACTAGCGATGTCCAGAAATGAGCGTAACTACACATTTCTGGAGTCGCCAGTGACTTACGGCACTTTAGAAACTGCCGGCGCCTAAGAAAACTAACTAAAATGTTAAATCTCCCGTAATTATCTAACCTGCCTCCCAAAAATAAGCCTGACACGTATACCCCTATACAGGGAGTGCAGAATTATTAGGCAAGTTGTATTTTTGAGGATTAATTTTATTATTGAACAACAACCATGTTCTCAATGAACCCAAAAAACTCATTAATATCAAAGCTGAATAGTTTTGGAAGTAGTTTTTAGTTTGTTTTTAGTTATAGCTATTTTAGGGGGATATCTGTGTGTGCAGGTGACTATTACTGTGCATAATTATTAGGCAACTTAACAAAAAACAAATATATACCCATTTCAATTATTTATTTTTACCTGTGAAACCAATATAACATCTCAACATTCACAAATATACATTTCTGACATTCAAAAACAAAACAAAAACAAATCAGTGACCAATATAGCCACCTTTCTTTGCAAGGACACTCAAAAGCCTGCCATCCATGGATTCTGTCAGTGTTTTGATCTGTTCACCATCAACATTGCGTGCAGCAGCAACCACAGCCTCCCAGACACTGTTCAGAGAGGTGTACTGTTTTCCCTCCTTGTAAATCTCACATTTGATGATGGACCACAGGTTCTCAATGGGGTTCAGATCAGGTGAACAAGGAGGCCATGTCATTAGATTTTCTTCTTTTATACCCTTTCTTGCCAGCCACGCTGTGGAGTACTTGGACGCGTGTGATGGAGCATTGTCCTGCATGAAAATCATGTTTTTCTTGAAGGATGCAGACTTCTTCCTGTACCACTGCTTGAAGAAGGTGTCTTCCAGAAACTGGCAGTAGGACTGGGAGTTGAGCTTGACTCCATCCTCAACCCGAAAAGGCCCCACAAGCTCATCTTTGATGATACCAGCCCAAACCAGTACTCCAACTCCACCTTGCTGGCGTCTGAGTCGGACTGGAGCTCTCTGCCCTTTACCAATCCAGCCATGGGCCCATCCATCTGGCCCATCAAGACTCACTCTCATTTCATCAGTCCATAAAACCTTAGAAAAATCAGTCTTGAGATATTTCTTGGCCCAGTCTTGACGTTTCAGCTTGTGTGTCTTGTTCAGTGGTGGTCGTCTTTCAGCATTTCTTACCTTGGCCATGTCTCTGAGTACTGCACACCTTGTGCTTTTGGGCACTCCAGTGATGTTGCAGCTCTGAAATCTGGCCAAACTGGTGGCAAGTGTCATGTTCTGTCTCAGGATATCATGTGAGAGCCTCATTGTCTGGAACATTTGCTTTAAAGGAAGATTAGTAGAAGCCATACTGATTGAAAATGAAAACAAATTTATTTAAACAACAAAATAATTTGTTTAAGCAAATACTTGCAGAATATTTAAATATGCTACTCAGGTATGTTAAGACCACATACCGCAGGAGTGAAAATAAAGAAAACTAGTAAGCAGAGATGCAGATTCAAAAAGGAAAGTCTTTCTCTTGGTAATAACTGAAATGTAAGATTTGCACAAGGCAGGAAACAACTTGCAAACTGGTAACAGGTTTAAAGGTAAAGTCTCTCTCCTTGTAATTGCTGAGTGCAGGAATTGCACAATGCAGGAAACAACTTGCAAACTGGTAACAGGTTTAAAGGTAAAGTCTCTCTCCTTGTAATTGCTGAGTGCAGGAATTGCACAATGCAGGAAACAACTTGCAAACTGGTAACAGGTTTAAAGGTAAAGTCTCTCTCCTTGTAATTGCTGAGTGCAGGAAATGCACAAGGCAGGAAACAAACTTGAAGATTGGTAACAGTTTTAAAGGTAAAGGCTTTCTCCTGGTAATACCTTGTAAACAGGTGCAAAGGAAATCTTTCTCCAAAGAAATACAGGAAACAGGTTCTGACTTGACAAAACAGATCCAATGTGAAGACACTAATGCAGACTAAAAGCCCTCCTTAAATAGGGAGGTTTTGCACAGGGTTGGTTCTGATTAATTCCAGAATTGAGAACACCTGTGTGTTGCACAGGTGTAATAACAAGTAAGGCAAATAGTTATTTATCAGATCTTTTAAGATCCATGCTATTGCTAGAACTGGCTGTGGCTCAACATGTAAGCAAACAGAAATAGCAACCACAGAGCCACAGGTTCAAATCCCCACACAGCCCTTCTTAGCAGAATGCCTCCCAGACCTTTTCTTTTTCTTTTTCGTCTGGAGGCTTGGTTCATGACAGCAAGTGGCATCTTGGTAGCTGCACGCTTGACTTTTCTCAGTTCATGGGCAGTTATTTTGCGCCTTGGTTTTTCCACACGCTTCTTGCGACCCTGTTGACTATTTTGAATGAAACGCTTGATTGTTCGATGATCACACTTCAGAAGCTTTGCAATTTTAATAGTGCTGCATCCCTCTGCAAGATATCTCACTATTTTTGACTTTTCTGAACCTGTCAAGTCCTTCTATTGACCCATTTTGCCAAAGGAAAGGAAGTTGCCTAATAATTATGCACACCTGATATAGGGTGTTGATGTCATTAGACCATACCCCTTCTCATTACAGAGATGCACATCACCTAATATGCTTAATTGGTAGTAGGCTTTCGAGCCTATACAGCTTGGAGTAAGACAACATGCATAAAGAGGATGATGTGGTCAAAATACTCATTTGCCTAATAATTCTGCACTCCCTGTATACACAATCCCCCCTCTCACTCCTACTAATAAATGTATTAACCCCTAGACTGATAACCCCCCACAACGCAATAAGCCTAATTATTAACCCCTAAACCGCCATAGCCCACACCGCAATAAACCTATCCTAGTATTAACCCCTAAACAGCCATAGCCTACATAGCCTATTAAATATATTAACCCCTAATCTGCCGCCGCCCCCCCAACGCAATAAGCCTAATTATTAACCCCTAAACCGCCACAGCCCACACCGCAATAAACCTATCCTAGTATTAACCCCTAAACCGCCATAGCCCACATAGCCTACTAAATCTATTAACCCCTAATCTGCCGCCACCACTATAATAAAGTTATTAACCCCTAAACCTAAGTCTAACCCTAACACCCCCTAACTTAATTATTATTTAAATGAATCTAAATAATATTACTATTATTAACTAAATTATTCCTATTTAAAACTAAATACTTACCTATAAAATAAACCCTAAGATAGCTACAATATAATTAATAATTACATTGTAGCTATTTTAGGATTTATTTTTATTTTACAGGCAACTTTGTATTTATTTTAACTAGGTACAATAGCTATTAAATAGTTAATAACTATTTAATAGCTACCTAGTTAAAATAATTACAAAATTACCTGTAAAATAAATCCTAACCTAACTTACAAATACACCTAACACTACACTATCAATAAATAAATTAAATTAATTAACTACAATTAGCTAAAACTAAATACAATTAAATTAAATAAACTATAGTACAAAAAAACACAAACACTAAATTACAGAAAATAAAAAAAAAATTACAAGAAGTTTAAACTAATTTAATCAGCCAATTGGATTGAAGGTCAATCCGATTGGCTGATTGGATCAGCCAATAGAATTGACCTCGCATTCTATTGGCTGATCCAATCAGCCAATCGGATTGAACTTCAATCTGATTGGCTGATTAAATCAACCAATCGGATTTTTCCTACCTTAATTCCGATTGGCTGATAGAATCCTATCAGCCAATCAGACTTCGAGGGACGCCATCTTGGATAACATCATTTAAAGGAACCGTCATTCGTCGTTAGTCCGTCGTGCTGGAAGGATGCTCCGTGCCGGATGTCTTCAAGATGGAGTAGCTCCTCGTCAGATGGAAGAAGATAGAAGATGCCGCTTGGATGAAGCCTTCTGCCGGTCCGGATGTCCTCTTCTGCCCGGATAGGATGAAGACTTCTGCCGGTCTGGATGTCCTCTTCTGCCCCATTGGATGAAGACTTCTGCCCGGATCGGATGACCACTGGTGCCCGGCTGGGTGAAGACGGCTCAAGGTAGGGTGATCTTCAATGGGGTAGTGTTAGGTTTTATTAAGGGGGGGATTGGGTGGGTTTTAGAGTAGGGGTTGTGTGGGTGGTGGGTTGTAATGTTGGGGGGGGATATTGTCTTTTTTTTTACAGGTAAAAGAGCTGATTACTTTGGGGGTATAGGGTAGGGCATTTTATTATTTTGGGGGCTTTATTTTATTAGGGGGCTTAGATTAGGTGTAATTAGTTTAAACTTCTTGTAAAAAAAATTATTTTCTGTAATTTAGTGTTTTTTTTTGTACTATAGTTTATTTAACTGTATTTAATTTTAGCTAATTGTAGTTAAATAATTTAATTTATTTAATGATAGTGTAGTGTTAGGTGTATTTTTAAGTTAGGTTAGGATTTATTTTACAGGTAATTTTGTAATTATTTTAACTAGGTAGCTATTAAATAGTTATTAACTATTTAATAGCTATTGTACCTAGTTAAAATAAATACAAAGTTGCCTGTAAAATAAAATTAAATCCTAAAATAGCTACAATGTAATTATTAATTTTATTGTAGCTATCTTAGGGTTTATTTTATAGGTAAGTATTTAGTTTTAAATAGGAATAATTTAGTTAATAATAGTATTATTATTTAGATTAATTTAAATAATAATTAAGTTAGGGGGGGTGTTAGGGTTAGGTTTAGGGGTTAATAACTTTATTATAGTAGCGGCGACGTTGGCGTCGGCAGATTAGGGGTTAATAGATTTAATAGGCTATGTGGGCTACGGCGGTTTAGGGGTTAATACTAGGATAGGTTAATTGCAGTGTGGGCTATGGCGGTTTAGGGGTTAATACTACTAGGATAGGTTTATTGTGGTGTGGACTATAGCAGTTTAGGGGTTAATACTACTAGGATAGGTTTATTGTGGTGTGGACTATAGCAGTTTAGGGGTTAATACTACTAGGATAGGTTTATTGCGGTGTGGGCTATGACGGTTTAGGGGTTAATACTACTAGGATAGGTTTATTGCGGTGTGGGCTATGGCAGTTTAAGGGTTAATACACTTTATTAGTTATTGCGGTGGGGGATTGCGGTTGACAGGTAGATAGACACTGCGCATGCGTTAGGTGTTAGGTTTTTTTTGCAGGCATTTTAGGGAGTTACGGTGCTCCCATACATAGTAAGATTTCTCCATTTTCGCCATGTAAGGCCTTGCGCTGGATATTGGATACCGACTTACAACATGGTCCCATGTTAGCCTATGGGAGTAAGAATTGCGGGTAACGGGTGAAATATACGTGCCGCATTTAGATGCGGCGCTGTATATAGGATACCAAACCCGCGCAAAAACCGGCGTCACTGGCTTTTGCAGGCGACGCTGCATATCGGATCGGGCCCCCAGGGTTGTATAGGCTTCCACTCTGAATCATTCAGACATATTAATAAGCCATTAGAATCACAGGCATAAAACAAGAGTGAAGTCCCTTTAGTTCTGTAAATTTTCTAAGATTACAATTTTTCCAAGCTCAATACAGATATATCATTAAAGAAAATGTTATGATATGTATAGCTTTTATTGCCTTAAACTGAGGCAGGTCAAAAGTAGAGAGAAATCTCAGACACTACATGAGGCCAAATAATTTATGGAAATTACTTTTCCAAACCAGAAAAAGTAAGTATGTTTCTTGAGTCGCTAAGTGCATCCAATTTGACTTACTTGGTTGAAAATTGCACTAGTCTTATGTTAAAATCTAAGCTGCTTTTAAAGTGATGGTAAACTTTAGCTAATCAAATGCCATATATGTAATATTTGCAATTAAATAAGTATATACAGTAAGTACTTTTTTTAAATCTATCCATGAAAAGGGTTAAATCCATGTCTACAGTAAAGCGTCTATTAGAATCTTATGCCAGCCTACTGGGATGAACTCAAATTTTTTTTATGACATTTCCAATGAACATCCAATCAGTGAGTGTGTCATATGACACTTAAAGTCCAGCCCTTTGAAAGCATATGTAGAAAGTGGGTGGGACTGCTCTCTATGTTACAGCAAAGTTAAAAGAAGAAATAAATGGGGCGGAGAATACCAACTAGGATTATAAATCTTTTATTATAAAATATATATACACTTAAAAAAACAAAATGCTGTTTTGCTTGTATACTAATATATTTTACATTGCAACAAGTCTGATATTCAGCATTACTTTGAAGGGACATTAAATAAACATAACTAAAGTAAACTGAGGAGTCATTGTACATTAGTATGCTCTATCTGAATTTAAAAAAATGACTTTTATTTGCCATAAAAGGCATAAGAAAACAGAATTTATGTTTACCTGATAAATTTCTTTCTCCAACGGTGTGTCCGGTCCACGGCGTCATCCTTACTTGTGGGATATTCTCTTCCCCAACAGGAAATGGCAAAGAGCCCAGCAAAGCTGGTCACATGATCCCTCCTAGGCTCCGCCTACCCCAGTCATTCGACCGACGTTAAGGAGGAATATTAGCATAGGAGAAACCATATGGTACCGTGGTGACTGTAGATAAAGAAAATAAATTATCAGACCTGATTAAAAAAACCAGGGCGGGCCGTGGACCGGACACACCGTTGGAGAAAGAAATTTATCAGGTAAACATAAATTCTGTTTTCTCCAACATAGGTGTGTCCGGTCCACGGCGTCATCCTTACTTGTGGGAACCAATACCAAAGCTTTAGGACACGGATGAAGGGAGGGAGCAAATCAGGTCACCTAAATGGAAGGCACCACGGCTTGCAAAACCTTTCTCCCAAAAATAGCCTCAGAAGAAGCAAAAGTATCAAACTTGTAAAATTTGGTAAAAGTGTGCAGTGAAGACCAAGTCGCTGCCCTACATATCTGATCAACAGAAGCCTCGTTCTTGAAGGCCCATGTGGAAGCCACAGCCCTAGTGGAATGAGCTGTGATTCTTTCGGGAGGCTGCCGTCCGGCAGTCTCGTAAGCCAATCTGATGATGCTTTTAATCCAAAAAGAGAGAGAGGTAGAAGTTGCTTTTTGACCTCTCCTTTTACCTGAATAAACAACAAACAAGGAAGATGTTTGTCTAAAATCCTTTGTAGCATCTAAATAGAATTTTAGAGCGCGAACAACATCCAAATTGTGCAACAAACGTTCCTTCTTTGAAACTGGTTTCGGACACAGAGAAGGCACGATAATCTCCTGGTTAATGTTTTTGTTAGAAACAACTTTCGGAAGAAAACCAGGTTTAGTACGTAAAACCACCTTATCTGCATGGAACACCAGATAAGGAGGGGAACACTGCAGAGCAGATAATTCTGAAACTCTTCTAGCAGAAGAAATTGCAACTAAAAACAAAACTTTCCAAGATAATAACTTAATATCAACGGAATGTAAGGGTTCAAACGGAACCCCCTGAAGAACTGAAAGAACTAAATTGAGACTCCAAGGAGGAGTCAAAGGTTTGTAAACAGGCTTAATTCTAACCAAAGCCTGAACAAAGGCTTGAACATCTGGCACAGCTGCCAGCTTTTTGTGAAGTAACACCGACAAGGCAGAAATCTGTCCCTTCAGGGAACTTGCCGATAATCCTTTTTCCAATCCTTCTTGAAGGAAGGATAGAATCCTAGGAATCTTAACCTTGTCCCAAGGGAATCCTTTAGATTCACACCAACAGATATATTTTTTCCAAATTTTGTGGTAAATCTTTCTAGTTACAGGCTTTCTGGCCTGAACAAGAGTATCGATAACAGAATCTGAGAAACCTCGCTTCGATAAAATCAAGCGTTCAATCTCCAGGCAGTCAGCTGGAGTGAAACCAGATTCGGATGTTCGAACGGACCCTGAACAAGAAGGTCTCGTCTCAAAGGTAGCTTCCAAGGTGGAGCCGATGACATATTCACCAGATCTGCATACCAAGTCCTGCGTGGCCACGCAGGAGCTATCAAGATCACCGACGCCCTCTCCTGATTGATCCTGGCTACCAGCCTGGGAATGAGAGGAAACGGCGGAAACACATAAGCTAGTTTGAAGGTCCAAGGTGCTACTAGTGCATCCACTAGAGCCGCCTTGGGATCCCTGGATCTGGACCCGTAACAGGGAACTTTGAAGTTCTGACGAGAGGCCATCAGATCCATGTCTGGAATGCCCCACAGCTGAGTGACTAGGGCAAAGATTTCCGGATGGAGTTCCCACTCCCCCGGATGCAATGTCTGACGACTCAGAAAATCCGCTTCCCAATTTTCCACTCCCGGGATGTGGATAGCAGACAGGTGGCAGGAGTGAGACTCCGCCCATAGAATAATCTTGGTCACTTCCTCCATCGCTAGGGAACTCCTTGTTCCCCCCTGATGGTTGATGTACGCAACAGTCGTCATGTTGTCTGATTGAAATCGTATGAACTTGGTCCTTGCTAGCTGAGGCCAAGCCTTGAGAGCATTGAATATCGCTCTCAGTTCCAGAATATTTATCGGTAGAAGAGATTTTTCCCGAGACCAAAGACCCTGAGCTTTCAGGGATCCCCAGACCGCGCCCCAGCCCGTCAGACTGGCGTCGGTCGTGACAATGACCCACTCTGGTCTGCGGAATGTCATCCCTTGTGACAGGTTGTCCAGGGACAGCCACCAACGGAGTGAGTCTCTGGTCCTCTGATTTACTTGTATCTTTGGAGACAAGTCTGTATAGTCCCCATTCCACTGACTGAGCATGCACAGTTGTAATGGTCTGAGATGAATGCGCGCAAAAGGAACTATGTCCATTGCCGCTACCATCAACCCGATCACTTCCATGCACTGAGCTACGGAAGGAAGAGGAACGGAATGAAGAATCCGACAAGAGTCCAGAAGCTTTGTTATTCTGGCCTCTGTTAGAAAAATCCTCATTTCTGAGGAATCTATAATTGTTCCCAAGAAGGGAACCCTTGTTGACGGGGATAGAGAACTCTTTTCCACGTTCACTTTCCAGCCGTGAGATCTGAGAAAGGCCAGGACGATGTCCGTGTGAGCCTTTGCTCGAGGGAGGGACGACGCTTGAATCAGAATGTCGTCCAGGTAAGGTACTACTGCAATGCCCCTTGGTCTTAGCACCGCTAGAAGGGACCCTAGTACCTTTGTGAAAATCCTTGGAGCAGTGGCTAATCCGAAAGGAAGCGCCACGAACTGGTAATGTTTGTCCAGGAATGCAAACCTTAGGAACCGATGATGTTCCTTGTGGATAGGAATATGTAGATACGCATCCTTTAAATCCACCGTGGTCATGAATTGACCTTCCTGGATGGAAGGAAGGATAGTTCGAATGGTTTCCATCTTGAACGATGGGACCTTGAGAAATTTGTTTAAGATCTTGAGATCTAGGATTGGTCTGAACGTTCCCTCTTTTTTGGGAACTATGAACAGATTGGAGTAGAACCCCATCCCTTGCTCTCTTAATGGAACAGGATGAATCACTCCCATTTTTAACAGGTCTTCTACACAATGTAAGAACGCCTGTCTTTTTATGTGGTCTGAAGACAACTGAGACCTGTGGAACCTCCCCCTTGGGGGAAGTCCCTTGAATTCCAGAAGATAACCCTGGGAGACTATTTCTAGCGCCCAAGGATCCAGAACATCTCTTGCCCAAGCCTGAGCGAAGAGAGAGAGTCTGCCCCCCACCAGATCTGGTCCCGGATCGGGGGCCAATATTTCATGCTGTCTTGGTAGCAGTGGCAGGTTTCTTGGCCTGCTTTCCCTTGTTCCAGCCTTGCATTGGTCTCCAAGCTGGCTTGGCCTGAGAAGTATTACCCTCTTGCTTAGAGGACGTAGCACCTTGGGCTGGTCCGTTTTTACGAAAGGGACGAAAATTAGGTCTATTTTTTGCCTTGAAAGGCCGATCCTGAGGAAGGGCGTGGCCCTTACCCCCAGTGATATCAGAGATAATCTCTTTCAAGTCAGGACCAAACAGCGTTTTCCCCTTGAAAGGAATGTTTAGTAGCTTGTTCTTGGAAGACGCATCAGCCGACCAAGATTTCAACCAAAGCGCTCTGCGCGCCACAATAGCAAACCCAGAATTCTTAGCCGCTAACTTAGCCAATTGCAAAGAGGCGTCTAGAGTGAAAGAATTAGCCAATTTGAGAACATTGATTCTGTCCATAATCTCCTCATAAGGAGGAGAGTCACTATCGAGCACCTTAATCAGTTCATCAAACCAGAAATATGCGGCTGTAGTGACAGGGACAATGCATGAAATGGGTTGTAGAAGGTAACCCTGCTGAACAAACATCTTTTTAAGCAAACCTTCTAATTTTTTATCCATAGGATCTTTGAAAGCACAACTATCCTCTATGGGAATAGTGGTGCGTTTGTTTAAAGTAGAAACCGCTCCCTCGACCTTGGGGACTGACTGCCATAAGTCCTTTCTGGGGTCGACCATAGGAAACAATTTTTTAAATATGGGGGGAGGGACGAAAGGAATACCGGGCCTTTCCCATTCTTTATTAACAATGTCCGCCACCCGCTTGGGTATAGGAAAAGCTTCTGGGAGCCCCGGCACCTCTAGGAACTTGTCCATTTTACATAGTTTCTCTGGGATGACCAAATTTTCACAATCATCCAGAGTGGATAATACCTCCTTAAGCAAAATGCGGAGATGTTCCAATTTAAATTTAAATGTAATCACATCAGATTCAGCCTGCTGAGAAATGTTCCCTAAATCAGTAATTTCTCCCTCAGACAAAACCTCCCTGGCCCCCTCAGATTGGGTTAGGGGCCCTTCAGAGATATTAATATCAGCGTCGTCATGCTCTTCAGTAACTAAAACAGAGCATCCACGCTTACGCTGACAAGGGTTCATTTTGGCTAAAATGTTTTTGACAGAATTATCCATTACAGCCGTTAATTGTTGCATAGTAAGGAGTATTGGCGCGCTAGATGTACTAGGGGCCTCCTGAGTGGGCAAGACTCGTGTAGACGAAGGAGGGAATGATGCAGTACCATGCTTACTCCCCTCACTTGAGGAATCATCTTGGGCATCATTGTCATTATCACATAAATCACATTTATTTAAATGAATAGGAATTCTGGCTTCCCCACATTCAGAACACAGTCTATCTGGTAGTTCAGACATGTTAAACAGGCATAAACTTGATAAGAAAGTACAAAAAACGTTTTGAAATAAAACCGTTACTGTCACTTTAAATTTTAAACTGAACACACTTTATTACTGCAATTGCGAAAAAACATGAAGGAATTGTTCAAAATTCACCAAACTTTCACCACAGTGTCTTAAAGCCTTGAAAATATTGCACACCAATTTTGGAAGCTTTAACCCTTAAAATAACGGAACCGGAGCCGTTTTAAGCTTTAACCCCTTTACAGTCCCTGGTATCTGCTTTGCTGAGACCCAACCAAACCCAAAGGGGAATACGATACCAAATGACGCCTTCAGAAGTCTTTTATAAGTATCAGAGCTCCTCTCACATGCGACTGCATGCCATGCCTCTCAAAAACAAGTGCGCAACACCGGCGCGAAAATGAGACTCTGCCTATGCTTTGGGAAAGCCCCTAAAGAATAAGGTGTCTAAAACAGTGCCTGCCGATATTATTATATCAAAATACCCAGAATAAATGATTCCTCAAGGCTAAATAAGTGTTAATATCAATCGATTTAGCCCAAAAAAAGTCTACAGTCTAAATAAGCCCTTGTGAAGCCCTTATTTACAATCGTAATAAACATGGCTTACCGGATCCCATAGGGAAAATGACAGCTTCCAGCATTACATCGTCTTGTTAGAATGTGTCATACCTCAAGCAGCAAAGGACTGCAAACTGTTCCCCCAACTGAAGTTAATTGCTCTCAACAGTCCTGTGTGGAACAGCCATGGATTTTAGTTACGGTTGCTAAAATCATTTTCCTCATACAAACAGAATTCTTCATCTCTTTTCTGTTTCTGAGTAAATAGTACGTACCAGCACTATTTGAAAATAACAAACTCTTGATTGAATAATGAAAAACTACAGTTAAACACTAAAAAACTCTAAGCCATCTCCGTGGAGATGTTGCCTGTACAACGGCAAAGAGAATGACTGGGGTAGGCGGAGCCTAGGAGGGATCATGTGACCAGCTTTGCTGGGCTCTTTGCCATTTCCTGTTGGGGAAGAGAATATCCCACAAGTAAGGATGACGCCGTGGACCGGACACACCTATGTTGGAGAAACATATTTAGTAGGATTAACTCAGTTATTAAGAACATTTTTATGGTGCCATTAATTATTCCAAATGATGTGTGTATTTTAGTACCCAGTGCTGTTTTTGGGGGCATATATGGTTAAAATACATTAAAGTCAGGGGTCAAATCCTACAAAGAAAAGTGTGGGAACTCACCAAGACTTAAACCCCCCTCACAATTAATATTGTTTTATACACATACACATATGTATATAATCTATACACTTTGGTTTATGAAAGCAAATTAAATCTTATGAAGGGTTGAATGGTTGCCTTTGGGTCTGAGACTCCTCGTCTGTCACAGAGTCTCAACCACTTAAGGTACAATAGTCCTATTTCTTCTGAGGGGAGATAAATAACCCCAGAGCAAGCCACACAGAAATGTAAGCACCATGTGTTCCACATAGTGCAGGGTGATAACACAGCAGGACCACTGACAGGCTTGCATTTAGTGTATTACAGGATGTGTTACTGCCCATTACTAGAGGATCTCACTATCCCTTTAACCAGGCTGTGCTCCAGCACCACCCAGCAGCAGCAGCATTTACTAAACTGCTTCTGTTCTCTGTCCATGGGGAACTTAGTTCCTCTTGCAAAAATTGTGCAGGAACTCTGTTCCCACTCAAATTGACCCCTGATTAAAGTCTAATTTATGCTTAGTTTATTTCCAATTCACCATTGCTTTCAGTCCTGAGATACAGCTAAATTAAAAAAAAAACCTTCACTAGGTAAGTGCGCACAAGTTTTGCTGCAATAGGCACTTTTACAAGTCAAGCCATTTTCATGCTTTTATTTATTTATTTATTTTTAAAAGCAACATATCTGTGATCTGCAATTCACGTTTATATGTGTGAATATGGTATAACAAAAAAAACTGATCACTACAGGTAAAAGCTTGTCTCTGAGTGAAAACCACATTAAAGTTTATTATTTGACATTTATTAAAGGGATATGAAACCCAAAAAGATTATGGTTCAGATAGAGGGGATGATTTAGGATGCTGCGAATGCAGCTGTTTGCGCGCAAGCCTTCAGGTTCACCAGAAACATAAGTGATGCTGCTCCTTAACTCGTCAGATATGATCGGGATGATTGGCACCCCCTGCTAGTGCCCAATTGGCTGCGAATATAAAGGGGGGCGGTATTACACAAGCGTTTCACTAGAAATGCTTGTGCAATGATAAATGCTGACAGCGTATGCTGTCGGCATTTATCGATGTTGGGCAGAAATGATTCGCTGTAGCTCAAATATGATAAATCGGACCCAGAGAGTACAATTTTTAACACCTGAGATCTCATATCTTGGAGCCCTTAAAACTTTTTTTGCAATATGTTTGATTATTTTTTATTAAATAGTGTTATTATAAATGTAAATGTACTTTGTAATATATTTTTGACGTGTTTTGTGCAACTTTTTTGTTTAGCAAAACACTTCACCAAAGCTCTGAGGACGCGGCAATCATTCTAGCGTAAACCGCAATTGTTTTCAAGCGATTGCATTTACTGACAACTTGTAATACAAGCGGTGAACCCGATGAGCGCAAACACCCGCCATAAACCCCTTATCGCTCGCACTTAACTGTTAGCGCTCCACTTGTAATCTGTTCCTATATGGGGGGTTTTAATAGCAATTCCATACAATACAGATACCTGAGGTATGAAAGACTGTAAGCCCATATGGTTTACTGCAATAGTCAACATACCTGGGAGGTTTAGAATGCAAGACAACATAGATATGTTATTTCCGCACTTAGGTTTGATTTGAAATAGTTGTTGCTTAAATTTAATGCAGTTTTCATGTTTTATCTTGTGAAAATATAAATTATTTGGGGCCCCCTTTTATTGTACTGTGGGTGTGGACAAGGTTCCCAGGCAGGGAACAAGCCATTAGCAGAGAGAACGGTGTTCTATAATATTTCCCTAGTAATTAAAGTAGAATCCAGCACAAAGCACAAGTCCTCAAAAAGGTGAGAGTAATCCTTCAGAGTGACTGCCACACTCAAACATAATATAGCGAGGTAATAGAGAGGAAGGAAAACTTCTCATACAGTCCAAAGTTTTATTGACACAGGGTCAGACAACAAAATAACCACAACATTTCGGGGTCAATACCCCTTAGTCATGTGATGAAACATACCTAGGACACACCTGTTTAAATAGGCTAACCAATTAATTTTAATATGTTTTGTACATGTTTTAGTGTTTTGAATATGGTAGGAAGTATTATTGTGTGTACCCATAGTGGATTTAAACTTTTAGATTATCCCCTGGCAGGCTTTCTGATATTTTGTTTTTGTTTTTAATATACATGCCATTTCACACCTGGTCAGCAGGGGTCAGTGTTAGTACATTGCTGTGTTAGACTAGTTATGCAAGACGCATCAAGGGTTAATTGGTTAGCCTATTTAAACAGGTGTGTCCTAGGTATGTTTCATCACATGACTAAGGGGTATTGACCCGAAACGTTGTGGTTATTTTGTTGTCTGATCCTGTGTCAATAAAACTTTGGACTGTATGAGAAGTTTTCCTTCCTCTCTATTACCTCGCAATAATATTTCCCTACCTTGTTACGTTGTCCTATTTACGTAACATGTACCGCCAAACCTACATCTAGATAGAGAACTTTCATATCCGCCATATTTGTTTCAAAAGGAGGCTGATGTTTATATTTCGTTGTTTTGAATGCAGATCTCGCTCAAACGTAAATAAATAAAACATAAACACCAAATATTTGTATGGTATTAGCTTGTGATGATAGTGTTCATTTTATAAATGTATTTTTCAGGCTATGTAGCAAAAAAATAATGGAAACCTATCTGTACCCTGAAAAAAATACAGGTATAAAATTAATGCTATCATCACAAGCTAATAACATACATAATATTTTGTGTTTATGTTTTAATGTTTTATGTTTGAGCGAGATTTGCACTCAAAACAGCCAAATATCACCATCCAATCAATATTTGGACATCAGCCTCCATTTCAAACTAAAATGGCGGATATGAAAGTGCTCTATCTGGCCGAACGCGTTACGTAGGTAGGATAACAACACAGCAGGCAAATATAACAGAACAACGGCAGCATTCCATGTCAGAATTTAACATTGTACAAGCAATCGCTTCTGTAGCCCTGCTCATGCTCTTGTACATCTGCAAGAGAACAAAACTTACTAATCATCCTGGATTGACTAGTCCTTAAAGTCTTAAAGGGACAGGAAACCCAAAGAATTTTCTTAAAGGGACACTGAACCCAATTTTTCCTTACGTGATTCAGATAGAGCAAGCAATTTTAAGCAGCTTTCTAATTTACTCCTATTACGGCCCATTTTTGGTGAACAACCTGGGTTTTTCTTGCAGATTGGTGGATAAATTCACAAACAAAAAAACATGTGCTGTCCAGTGTCTAAACCAAAATTTGTCTGGCTCCTTAGCTTAGATGCTTTCTTTTTCAAATAAAGATAACAAGAGAATGAAGAAAAATTGATAATAGGAGTAAATTGAAAGTTGCTTAAAGGGCCACTGTAAGTAAATATTTTCTATGCCTGTTACTAACTAACTACCCCAAATACGCTTTTTATCAATAGCATTTCATTAACATATCTCTACCGTATATCAGAAATCTTGTCTGCAAATTTAATTGTTTTCCAAACCCACTCCGTGGGTATCCTTTGTTCTGTACCAATCCATTTACAATACCTAGGTTTCAAAATGGCGCTTTAAACACAATTTCATTGGTTTAAGTATTTTGAACACACAGTGCTGAAAATAGTGGGCAGGATAACGTGACATCATCGGGGAATAAAAGATATAACTTTTATAACGTTATGAAACTTCGTTTTGGAGAAAATATAGGTCAGTAGGTTTTAATTAATGTTTATTAACTTTAATATGTTAGTTGTTTAGCTTAAAAATTATAACAGAAAGTAATCCTTTAAAATTGCATGCTCTGTCTGAATCATGAAAGAAACAATTTGGGTTCAGTGTCCCTTTAAATGATTTCGATAGAACATACAATTTAAAAAAAAAACTTTTCAATTTACTTATCAATTTGCTTCATTCTCTTGTTATCCTTTGCTGAAGGAAAAGCATTACTATATTGGCAGCTAGCTGAACACATCTAGTTAGCCAATCACATGAGACAAATGTGTGTAGGCACCAATCAGCAGCTAGCTCCCACTAGTGTAGGATATGTGCGTATTAATTTTCAACAAGGGACACCAAGAGAACGAAGCACATTTGAAAATAGAAATTAATCTAAAAGTGTCTTAAAATGACGTACTCTGACAAGTTTAATTCTGACTTCCCTATCCCTTTAAGTATGTCACGTCTAAGATAGCATAATCAATAAATGCCTGATAAAAAGACTGAACTTCAAATGAGTAGCAGATATTTTTCTGACAAATTTCACTTATGTCTATTTCCACTCCTCCTTTATCATGAGACAGCCATCAACCAATCAAAAATGTATATGTGTACATTCTGTGAATTCTTGCACATGCTCAGTAGCAGTTGGTGATGCAAAACGTGTAAAAATAAAAATGTCTGTGCACATTTTGTTAATGGAAGTAAATTAGAAAGTTGTTTAAAATTGCCGCTCTATCTGAATCATGAAAGTTCAAATTTGACTTGAGTGTCCTTTAAAGAAACAGCTCTCTGGCCACCATTACTGCTTATAAAATATCATTTTTTCAGTCTCCTAAATTGAATCAATCAATGGATATTCTTCAATATCATAAGGCTGCATATTGTTCCTGTATGCCTTTATAGTAGGCGATAAGTGCACTAGTCTTTATATGAAAATCACCTAAAAAGCCGTCTTGTGCTTTCAATGTTACAGTTTTGACAAAATAAATACAGAAAGGAAATCAGCCTATCTAAAGATGTAAATCCATCCTGTATAGCTCAATAAAAAGACAAAAAAAGAAAAAAAATTGAGTCTATAATAGTTTTTTTTAACGCATCCATCTTACAAGCAAATTATTATGTATCAAACAACCCACTAAGGACCTCTTCAAGCAATTCTCAACAAAACTCCATTAACGAAGCGCATGCAGAAATATACAACATTTCATTTCACTTACTGGTCAGGTCTTCGATGAATTAAGTGCCCAGGCTAATCAATAAAACCAGCTCCCATTTAAATAGTCACATTTTTCAGACACTTCAGGTAGCACAAGAATCAAAATGACAATCTGATCATCCACCCATAGTTAGAGTCATCTGTTATTTCAAAATAATTTATTGAAGTGTGAAAGAGTAATATATAAAAAAAAAAAAAGGATTTGGAATTTGATGAATTACAATACCCTATATATTGGTCAGATTTAAATGTTCTTTATGCAACCCAAAAGACTAAATTGTGTTGGGTTTTTTTTTAACAATTAAAGGGACACTGAACCCAAATTGTTTCTTTCGTGATTCAGATAGAGCATGTGATTTTAAGCAACTTTCTAATGTACTCCTGTTATCATTTTTTCTTCGTTCTCTTGCTATCATTATTTGAAAAAGAAGGCATCTAAGCTTTTTTTTGTTCAGCACTCTGGACAGCACTTTTTTTTATTGGTGGATGAATTTATCCACCAATCAGCAAGAACAACCCAGGTTGTTAACCAAAAATGGGCCGGCATCTAAACTTACATTCTTGCATTTCAAATAAAGATACCAAGAGAATGAAGAAAATTTGATAATAGAAATAAATTAGAAAGTTGCTTAAAATTTCATGCTCTATCTGAATCATGAAAGAAAAAAAATTGGGTTCAGTGTCCCTTTAACAATAATATCAAATAAACATGGAATCTTACATAAAAAGCTTTAGGGATATAGGCCACACACGTGTAATAGTGAATATCTATGTTAAAACCTATGCAAGCAAAAACCACAAGGCTTTTTACCAGAGGATATAGATAGATGATATATATATATATATATATATATATATAGATATATACAATATATACACACACACACACACACACATACATAGTCAACATAGCCAAAGCACTTACGAAAACCTTATAAAGTCGTCATGTGCTCTTCAATGAATGCAGTCTACAGGAAGAAAGAGAGTCACCAAATTTAGTAATAAGTTGCTCGGAAAAGACCGAGTGAGTCCCTTCCTTCTTGTGAATTATATATATATATATATATATATATATATATATATATATATATATATATATATATATATAACACTTCCATGTGTGTCTGCACTAACAATGCAATAGGGACATCAACCAGGGTGCCAAGTCAGGTATATCAATAATCAATTACAGAAGAGGACTGCACTCACTGGATTTAGTATATAAAATAAAAAATGTATTAAGGTGACGTTTCGGGGTACGCAGACTGAGGAAGGGGTTTGCGTACCCCGAAACATCACCTTAATACATTTTTTCTTTTATATACTAAATCCAGTGAGTGCAGTCCTCTTCTGTAATTGATCATATATATATATATATATATATATATATATATATATATATATACACACACACATACACACATACATACATACACACATATATATATATATATACATATATACACATATACACATACACTCATCCTTAGGAGGCTATATCAGGAGTAATCTTCTTCAAAGATATTGTGATAAGAGGATATGGCATTAAGATATTCATCTCAAAGGAACCTCATACGCTCAGATATGCAGTGTTACATCATTATGATCTGATATAGAGATGGTGCGTATAACCTGACCACACCAGTCTGCAATGGAGGGGACCATAGGCTGTATGCAGGATCTAGGTGTCAGTTGGGAAGCACTATTGAAGCAACTGGTGAACAGACTGAGTCATGGTTTACAGGGGATAGGAATGTGCAAATGAAAAAAAGGAATATTAGAGGGTCTAAAGGCAGCTTAAAGCAAAATAACCTTCTTTATTTAATTAGCTAAAACAAGCCAGAGAAAGGTAAGTGGAGGACATGATCACCATATGTGTGTTATTGTGCCTATCCCTTTAAAGCCCTTCTTACACATATTAGTAACTTTTAGTCTGGATAAATGCCAAATTATGGCTTTTGCCTGAAGAC
The DNA here is from genome assembly GCF_027579735.1 of Bombina bombina. Taxonomy (NCBI): domain Eukaryota; kingdom Metazoa; phylum Chordata; class Amphibia; order Anura; family Bombinatoridae; genus Bombina; species Bombina bombina. The sequence goes on along the minus strand of NC_069505.1, from coordinate 528,289,239 downwards.
ACCTAGATCAGCACCAATTTTAGCTGGCAATTCAGGAACTTCTATTAAAGGGACAGTCAACACCAGAATTTATGTTGTTTTAAAAGGTAGATAATCTCTTTATTACCCATTCCCCAGTTTTGCATAACCAACACAGTTATATTAATATACTGTTTACCTCTGTGATTACCTTGTATCTAAGCCTCTTCTGACAGCCCCCGTATCACAACATTTTATTTATTATCTATTCACTTGCATTTTAGCCAATTCTTAGTCCTAACCCCTGCTAGGACCAAAAGCACGTCACTGTGATTGGAACTCTTTGGTCCTAGCAGTGACTAAGCCTAAAAACATGTCACTGTTCTTGATACTCTTTGGTCCTAGCAGTGTCACGCCGCTCCGTCTCAGTGGTGGCTCGGCGTACCCTTCCCATGGCCCTTGCCATGGTTGCGGCGGTTGTTGTCATCGCCGCCTCCTTCCTCTGATCCTGCTCATTGGTCTGCTGGCGCGAATCTGCACCTATGTAAGTCTCACCTCACTTCTTATACCTTGCCCAAGTATATATGTTGCTGGATTGCTTTATCGTTACTGAACTCTGCCTTTCTGACCACTCTGCCTGTTTAACTCTTGAATTGCTGGATTGCCTAATTGTTACTGAACTCTGCCTGCCTGACCACTCTGCCTGTTTAACCCC
>NC_069505.1:528233566-528278566 GCF_027579735.1 Bombina bombina | reverse complement strand
TTTGGACATTTCCACTTAGGAGTGTACTCACTTTTGTTGCCAACGGTTTAGACATTAATGGCTGTGTGTTGAGTTATTTTGAGGAGACAGCAAATCTACACTGTTATACAGGCTGTACACTCACTAGTTTACATTGTAGCAACGTGTCATTTCTTCAGTGTTGTCACATGAAAAGATATAATAAAATATTTACAAAAATGTGAGAGGTGTACTCACTTTTCTGGGATACTGTATATATATACATATACACACACACACATAAATACACAGTACCACACAAATGTCCACAGCGCTGGTACAGTAATTCTAATTTATTATATTATACAGACATCACATAACATAGCATAAATACACACACATATATATATATATATATATATATATATATATATATATATATATATATATATATACACACACACATACGCACAACTATCATAAGATTTGCACTCTCATCAGGAACAGGTCATCTACCAGGAAACAGTAGTCTGTACTCACCGGAAGTTGTATAAATTCATATTTATTTTGATGACGTTTTGAGGAACAACACTCTCCTTCCTGGGACCAGTCTGAAGAAGGGGAATATTGTTCCACTCAAAGTCACCAAGATAAATACAAATTTATACAAATTCCAGTGAGTGCGAACTACTATGTACACACGTGTGTGTGTATATATATATAAACTGTTCTTTTTCAAAGAGCAGGCACTCGCTGGTATTTTAACGATTGCCTGCTCTTTGAAAAAGAACTGTTTGTATGTGGATTTGGTGGGTGACTATATATACTGTATCTTACACAACCTTAGCACTCCTTGTAAGGTAACAATGGCCGGTGGAGAGTCTCCAAACACACTCTAAAGAAATAACTTGCACCCGGTTTCTTCAATAAGAATGTTACCACTTTATTCACATATTGTGGTACCCTTCACATCCAAAAACATCTTCACACTTGGGTGTGAAGTGTACCACAATATGTGAATAAAGTGGTAACACCCTTACTGAAAGTTATTTCTTTGGGGTGTATACTGTATGTATGTATGTATGTATGTATGTATGTATATATGTGTATATATATATATATATATATATATATATATATATATATATATATATATATATATATATATATATATATATATATATATATATATATATATATATATATATATATATATATATATATATAGCCTCAAAGATCGAATAAGCACTCACTGGGCTTCAGTCATCTGTGACAAAAAAAAACTTTATTTATATATACACAAACACGTGTGCACAAGATTAGCTGTGTGTGTGTGGATAGATAGATGGATGGATAGATAGATTAGATAGTGTGATGAGAGCAGGATGTGATGTCACTAGTATGTGGGCGGGGCTTAGGTCCGGTGTCTGTGTCGCAGTTAGTTTAGTACAATCAACCTGTCTGGATGTGTATTGCTATGCTCTGTAATAAAATAGAGTTGTACCATCATTGCTGTGTCCTGCATGTGTCCTGCATCTCATGACATGGTGTCAGAAGTTCTGGCCTGCGCTTCTGTTCCTGATCGATGACAATGTCAAAGTTTACCCCACCTGAGCCTTTTGACTTTTCTCAGCCTGCAGCTTGGCCCACATGGCGTCAGCGGTTTCAGCGCTTCAGGATTGCTTCCAAACTGAACAAGGAGAGTGGTGAAGTACAATTTAATTCTCTTTTATACTCTATGGGGAAAGATGTGGAGCCAGTGTTCAATGCTTTTACTTTCCAAGAAGGGGAAGAATTTAACTTTGATATAGTTATGGATAAACTCAGTGCCCACTTTGTGCCCAAAAGAAATGTGATTCATGAGAGAGCTTATTTTCAAAAACGTAATCAGCGTGTGGGAGAATCTGTGGAGTCATTTGTGCGCAGCCTGTATGAATTAGCTGAATTCTATGAGTTTGGTGTTGCTAAAGAAGAGCAAATCAGAGACAGAATAGTCATAGGAATTGCAGATGCTGAAGTCTCACTGAAGCTACAGTTAGAGCCTGATTTAACATTAGACGGGGCTATTAGGATGGCCCGCCAGAGTGAACTGGTGAAAAAGCAAAGTGCTGATCTGAGGTCTGAGAGTATTGTGGATAAAGTGCAACAGTCTAGGAAAGCTGCTAGTGAAAGGCACAGTGTGAGCGGTAGATCTAAAGTACTGGAAAGGCCTAGAAGTGGATGGGCGCAACATGCCCGATGCACATGGTACTACCGGGCCCATGATCAGAGTGTTATATGCCCGGCCAGAGATAAAAGATGCAGAAAATGTAACAGAATAGGCCATTTTGAAGTGGTGTGTAAAACTGAATACATTAAGGAGATGCAGGTGGACAGTGACCAGGAGGGTCAGGAAGTGTCTTTTGTGGGATCTGTTGTGGAACGGACAAGCTCAGAGGAAGATTGGAAAGTTACTTTTACTGTAATGGGAGCCAAAGTTGATTTTAAGATTGACACAGGAGCAGATATCACTGTAATGTCTTTTGCTGAATTTATGAAACTGCCTCGACAGCCCCAGCTGGCGAAGGTTACTACAAATGTCCATAGTCCTGGTGGCCACATTGATTGTGTGGGGAAATTTCTTGCCAGCTGTGAGTACATACAAAGGAAGTTCACCATGTGGGTGCATGTGATCCGAGGTCAGTGTGTTAACAGTTTATTGAGCAGAAAAGCAGCCTGTGACTTGGGCCTCGTGGCCAGAGTGAATGAGATCTCTGAAGATATGTTTGGCGAGTTGGGCCTACTGAACTGCAAACCTGTCCGTATAGCACTTAAAAGTGACGCAGTCCCATACAGTATTTCTACTCCTCGTAGAATTCCGTTCCCGCTCATGCCTCAAGTGGAGAAAGAGCTCATGTGCATGAAGTCTATGGGGGTTATTGAAGAGGTTGTTGAAGCAACTGATTGGTGTGCCCCCATTGTTCCAGTTGCAAAGAAAAACGGAAAGGTGCGCATCTGTGTGGACCTGAAAAGGTTGAATGAGGCAGTGAAGAGGGAGAGATTTGTGCTGCCGACATTGGAAGATATAGCCCCGAAGTTGGCTGGGGCGAAGTTCTTTTCCACATTAGACGCTTCTAGCGGCTTTTGGCAGATCCCCCTGGATTCAAAGTGCTGCAAACTGACTACCTTTATCACACCGGTAGGTCGGTTCTGCTTCTGCAGACTCCCCTTTGGGATATCCTCCGCTCCTGAAATCTTTCAAAGGGAAATGAGTTCTCTCCTGAGTGGCCACGTGGGCACAGCGGTCGTCATGGACGACATTCTAGTGTATGGGTCTACAGTGGAGGAGCATGATCAGCGTTTGAGTTGTGTGCTGCAGGCTATCAAAGAGTCTGGGCTGAAGCTGAATAAAGAAAAATGTCATTTTAGGAAAACTGAATTATGCTACTTTGGGCATATCATCAACGGGGATGGCATCAAGCCGGACCCCAAGAAAATTCGGGCTATTGAACAGATGAAAAGCCCTTCTGATGTACATGAGCTGAGACAGATATTGGGCCTTGTAAATTACGTGGGCAAGTTTCTTCCAGATTTATCTACAGTTTTACACCCTATCACAGAGTTGCTTAAGAAAGATGTTGCCTGGGTCTGGGGACCCTCACAAGAAAAAGCGTTCCTGCATGCCAAGTCCCTGCTGGGGTCTGCCCCAGTGCTGGGGTTCTACGACCCTTCAAAAAAGACTGTGGTTAGTGCTGATGCAAGCAGTTATGGGTTGGGGGCTGCACTCCTGCAGCTGAATGACAACAAACTACAGCCCATCGCCTACTGTTCCCGCACACTGACGGCTGCGGAGTCAAAATACGCTCAAATTGAGAAAGAGTGCCTGGCTGCAGTTTGGGCCTGTGAGCGCTTTCAGCGTTATCTAGTGGGTTTGGAGAAATTTAGTCTGGAAACTGACCACAAACCGCTAGTCCCTCTAATCAATTCTTATGACATTGACAAAACACCCTTGAGATGCCAGAGACTTTTAATGAGACTGCTCAGGTTCAATGTTCAGGCAGTGCATGTGCCTGGGAAACAGCTGGTTGTGGCAGATACACTATCCAGGCTTCCGCTGGCTGCTGCTGAAGAATCCTCCACAGAATCGGATGTGAAAGTGTATGTTGATTCAGTTCTGGCCTCTAAGTCCATTTCTTCAAGGAAACTGGAAGAGATAAAGAAGGAGACATATTTGGACACAGATCTGCAAGAAGTTATAAGGTACATAAGAGAAGGCTGGCCCGAGAGCCGGGCAGCCTGGATGTCTTTAAGTGCTTACCAGCCAGAGAGGTCGCAGCTCACGGAGCTGGAGGGGTTGGTGCTGTTCCAAGACCGCATTGTAATTCCTGTCAGCATGAGGAAAGAGATGTTAAACAGGATTCATGATGGCCACTTAGGCATTACAAAGTGCAGAGAGAGAGCAGCTACAGCTGTGTGGTGGCCTGGGATCAGCTCCGACATTGCAAATCACGTGTCTAAATGTGCCTTTTGCCGGGAACGCCGGCCTACTCAGAGAAGGGAGCCCTTGATGTCTACTCCGCTGCCTGCGGGGCCGTGGCAGAAAATAGCTGCTGATTTGTGTGAACTGCACGGGAAAAAGTTTCTTGTTGTGATCGACTACTATTCCAGGTATTTGAAAATTGCACCCCTGAATGATATCACAAGTCAGGCCGTTATCATTCGCCTGAAGAGCTTGTTCGCCTGCTGGGGCATTCCAATGGAGCTGGTGAGTGATAATGGTATGCAGTTCGCTTCTACAGAGTTCAGTGCTTTCAGCAGGGAATATGATTTTGTACATTCCACGTCAAGTCCACATTATCCGCAGGCCAACGGAATGGCTGAAAGGGCATTTCAAACAACAAAATTCATTCTAAAGCAATCTGAGCCGTACCTAGCCCTCTTGTCATACAGGGCGACGCCCATTCAAGCCACCGGGTTTAGCCCGGCACAGTTGATGCTAGGACGCCAGATTCGCACCACTTTACCCTCAGTGGGTGTCTTCAAGCCGCCTGGCCCTGTTCCTCGGGACGAAGTCCTTAGGAGGGATGAAGAGGCCAAAAAGGGTTATCGTTTCTTCTACGACAGGAGACATTCTGTCAGGCCTTTACAGGAACTGAAAGCGGGCCAAAGTGTCAGAATTAAACTGGATGATGAGAAGAAATGGAAGACGCCTGCTACGGTAGTGGGCCGCTCTTCAGAACCAAGGTCTTACACAGTCCTTACAGAGGGAGGGACGGTTACACGCCGTAACCGAAGACATCTTCAGTCTGTACCTGAGAGTCTGGAACCGGATACCTCAGTACTACCGCCGGTGGGATCCCCTGTTCTAAGAGAGGTGTCTTCCCCTCAGCAAGATCACAGCTTGGATATATCTTTGCCTCCAGCAGACTCTTGTTCACCATCTTCTGTATCAGAGGACAGTTCATGCAAAGTTACATCAAGCGGAAGAGTGGTGAAACTTCCGGCCCGATACAGGGACTGACTTTAGCTAGAACAGTGACCGGAAGTATGGGCAGAATAATCCCATGGTCACTGTGGACTAGGGTAGTCTACCCTGATGTCCAAGTCAGGATGTAATTTATTTGTTCATGTTTTCTAATCTATCTGTTTTTATAATGTTCAAAAACAAAAATGTTGTTGTATACCCTGTTGGTGTACCTTGTTATTTATTATATGCAAATGTATGCTTTGCCTTTGAAAAAGGGGAAGATGTGATGAGAGCAGGATGTGATGTCACTAGTATGTGGGCGGGGCTTAGGTCCGGTGTCTGTGTCGCAGTTAGTTTAGTACAATCAACCTGTCTGGATGTGTATTGCTATGCTCTGTAATAAAATAGAGTTGTACCATCATTGCTGTGTCCTGCATATGTCCTGCATCTCATGACAGATAGATAGATAAATAATGGGACAAATGGAACCTCTTGCTTGCACTGTTTGTCCAGGGACCAGTGATTCCTCACAGTCTTTAAAAGTGGCACTTTTCCCATTAAGAAAAAATAAATCCTATTTCATTTTAGCACTAACTTTCACAGAAAAACAAAACTGACTACAGCTGATCGGCTAAATTGTAGCCAACAATTTAAACACAAAATAATTATTGTACAGACCTTTACAAATTTGTTTTGAGACAATTATCCTCTCTCAGGAAAAAAACAAACAGTTTCTGTCTTTTCTCTCTGTGTCTTTGTCTGTCTCTCAGCCAGAGGAATTTTTATTAGCAGCCTCTACTACAACACTCTCAGGTGAGTATAATTAGGAGGTTTCATTAATGATTAAACTACTGGCCTGGATTTCCAACCTGCTGTGCTGTATATAAAACGTGGAGTGGAATACTGGCCCACCCTGGTCTCCAAATGCCCCACAACAGGGACCCAAAATACTACCAGCTATTTGTATTAGCTTCTATAAATTAATAGAAAGGAAACTTTCTTACTGCAGTTATACTACAGGATATCAACCCTGCAGTATATATATATATATATATATATATATATATATATATATATATATATATATATATGAATAAAGGAAAGCGCTCTCTGGTCTTTTAGTGAAAATTTAATAAATCAAGCGTGATTTATTAAATTTTCACTAAAAGACCAGAGAGTGCTTTCCTTTATTCATATATCTATATCTGCTAGCACCCTGGCATTCAACATTTGGAAGTGAGAGTGCTCTCATTCAACCTGTATATATATATATATATATATATATATATATATATATACACACCAGAGGTTCCCAGTGTGTGTGTATATATATATATATATATATATACACACACACATATATATATATATATATATATATATATATATATATATATATATATATATAAAATTATTATTATACTTTATTTATGAAGCGCCAATATATTCTGCAACACTGTTCATGGATACAATTAATTTAAATAAAACAATGATATAAAACTTGTAAGAGACAGGACAAAATTTACAAACACATACAGGAGGGATTGAGGGCCCTATTCCCGTGGGAATTTACAATCTAGAAGGGTAGGAGGTTGAGAAACAGGAGGTGAGGACTGCAAGATTGAGAAAGATGTTATTGCAGAGTTAGATGAGGGAAATGTTAGGGAAGTGAAATTAATTTATTATTGAGTTGGGTGATCGGCTTCCCTGAACAGAAAAGTCTTCAGAGAGCATTTAAAAGAAGAAAGATTAGGGGCTGCGTGTCTGGGCTGCGAACCAGCATGGACGCAATATCAGGTGCTCTGAAGGAAGATTGAGATACCCGCCGAATATCTTTTATATACAGCACTTTCAGTCACAGAACACAAAGGATATAGACTCATTATAATCTGCTGAATTATGATTCTATACTAGCTGTTTGAATGACTTTGGAACCCTGATCCGGACTGTTTAGATCTCAGGCGGCGGCCTAACCACGAGATCCAGACACCCCCCCCCAGTAAACTGGGTAGAGTAGTTCTTGTGAAACTGCGCAAATACACTTCCACAATGGCGGATTTCTTCGCCACTTTGCAAACCCTCTTGAACGACTTTGAAGGGAAGATGGCCGATAGATTTGACCAATTGTCCCACCTTGCAAAGTCTATGGTAAGACCCGCAACCACATGCCACATGGAAGAAGCAGGAGAAAAGGAGCTGATCGATTGCAAGGAATTACAGTCGCATTTACCTTGTGAAGCACTCTGCAGGGCTCTGGGAGGAGCAGCTGACCACGGGGAGCATGAGCGACAGGAGTCTCATGTTGTAACCAGTGAGCCATCCGTACCAATATTTACCCCTTTGCAGGGTGGACAATCAGCCCTCTTAGACCAACGACGCAGCCATATAACACCACCGAGCATCCCCAACCATGCTCTGCAGCTACTATAGGGCGCAGTCAGTGAGGAGGGGATGAGTGATCTACAACTGCTTCTCTCCCTCCAGCATCTGCGAGCTAAGCCTGAGAGTACCATTGCCTTTGAAGCCGACCTTGTATGTCTACTCCCAGCTCGATTTGGTCACTGGTGGTCACAGCCTGAAACGCCAAACCAGTTGGCCACAGCACGTAAGAGACTTCAACTTCTACGGGGAAGTAAGCCACTACCATTCATCATATGGCTTTTTGCCCCCTACATACAGGCAATCATATGCTTTCGGGTCGGAGTGGGGTAAGAACTTTAGTTAACTGGTCTCTTATACAGCGAACTCCTTTACCTTTACTTGGCCGGACTCCCTCCCTGCCTTTTCAAGTTTATGTTATGTGCATCACGTGTATATCTTCTTTATATGGTATAGGTGAAATGTTTTCCTACATTGTATACATAAGAGAGAGCTAGCATAATCTCTGATGTTCTTTGTATACAGAACTATAGACTTAAAGGTATTTTGCAGCTTCGCATTTCTCCCCTCTCATGTCAAGTTACAGTCACCAGTCCAAGAGGATCTTTACTCATTGTTCTTTATTCTCTTTCTTCCTATTGCACAGCAGGGAAAATCCCCCCCTATAATTTTAATTACTCAATGGCAGTACTATATATGCTGAGCAACTATGGTGCACCATGATATTCTGCTTCCTGTGTATAGTTATACCTTACTTACTACCTTAAGCTTAGTTATATCTGGTTCCAGTTCCCCTAGGTATACCTTTGTGTGTATAAATGTTTATAATAAAAAAAAAAAAAGGAAAAAACCTCATAAGAGGTACCATTTGGGCTTTGTAGGAGTGGTGTCTTTCTGCTAGTTAATTTCATGACATATATAGGTAAATGTTGCTATACTCATTTGTACTCTGTAGTTTCATACTAATTTTTATCACCATATTTGTTATTACCAACTGTGTTTATATCACCAGCTATTAAGATATTAATACAAAAATTAAGGTTCTAGATATTCATCTAACGTATTTCAATGTGCGGGCTATGATTATTTTAATACTTAGGGCTAACCTGAAACCCATGTTAGTTTTGTTGAACTACTGTTCATATATTTGTACTTTTGAACACGAATTTATGCCCTGATACTGTATTTTTATTTTCCGTCTCATAAGCTGTATGAACATACATCACCGTATGCTTTATAATTTACAGGATAATAGTTGATAATGTTAGCGGAGTTCTTATGTCAGGCTCCAACAACTGTGCCTTCTCGACAACCGACACATAACGCTCAGCCGACTTCAGTCACTGGTAGCCTAACAATTGGCACATACAGCTCGCCAGGCTCCAACAACTGTGCCTTCTCGACAACAGACACATACCGCTCAGCCGACTTCAGTCACTGGTAGCCTAACAATTGGCACATACAGCTTGCCAAGCTCCAACAACTGTGCCTTCTTGACAACAGACACATACTGTTCAGCCGACTTCAGTCACTGGTAGCCTAACAATTGGCACATACAGCTCGCTAGGATCCAACAACTGTGCCTTCTTGACAACAGACACATACTGCTCAGCCGACTTCAGTCACTGGTAGCCTAACAATTGGCACATACAGCTCGCTAGGATCCAACAACTGTACCTTCTTGACAACAGACACATACTGCTCAGCCGACTTCAGTCACTGGTAGCCTAACAAATGGCACATACAGCTTGCCAAGCTCCAACAACTGTGCCTTCTTGACAACAGACACATACTGCTCAGCCGACTTCAGTCACTGGTAGCCTAACAAATGGCACATACAGCTTGCCAAGCTCCAACAACTGTGCCTTCTTGACAACAGACACATACTGCTCAGCCGACTTCAGTCACTGGTAGCCTAACAATTGGCACATACAGCTCGCTAGGATCCAACAACTGTGCCTTCTCGACAACAGACACATACTGCTCAGCCGACTCCAGTCACTGGTAGCCTAACAAATGACTGCTGGCCAAGTTCCATTACCTATGCCGGAACATACCACAAGCCAAACCTCAGCTGTGACACCCGAAGTTAAAATTTTATGAAAATGATTAGATGAGCTGCTTATACACAGCGAGCAGCCAATCACAAGAGAGCTAGGAATCCTCCTTCAAACTTCTGTCTAAGCAACATGCCCTTTAGAGAGAACAGTGCTTGCAAGCCGTGGTTCATTAAAGCGATATTTGCGCTCCACTGAGTAATACCAGTGAACGCGTTAACATTGCTGGGAAGCATTGCGCTTCCATAGGCTCCAATGGGAGCCTCATTCTCATCCCGTGAGACATAGCATGGGAACTTGCGCAGCAAAGGGGATAAGTCGCGGAACGATGGGCAGCAGATTATTAATATATATGACTATACACATATTAACACATAAATATATATATGTATATATTCATATACATATATATTTACAGGGAACACACAGTTCCCATAGACAGCAATGTAAAGGAATAGGTGCAAAGTGACCTAATGGCAGTTACAAGTTTAATGGATTAAAGGGTCAGTCCTATATAGGAGCAAAGTGACCTAATGACAGTGACATGTGTAATGGGTTAAAGGGTCCGTCTCATAAAGAAGTAAAGTGACCTAATGACAGTGGCACATTTAAGAGGTTAAAGGGTCTTTTTAATTTAGGAGCAAAGTAACCCAATGACAGTGACACATTTAATGGATTAAAGGGTCAGTCCTATATAGGAGCAAAGTGACCTAAATTACATGTTTAGTAGGTTAAAGGGTCAGTGCCATGCATGAATAAAATAATGAAATGATTTTGGTGTGTTTCATTTAGCAATACATCAGACTGTTATCTTGCAATTTCTTAGCACTGTCTGGTAATAAATGTTTATTATCTGAGACCTGCCATACAAATATAATTCATATCATTTTAAGTGAAAGTATAAGGTTTTTTTAAATACAAAGAATAAATAGATGTTATTAAAATCGCTGTTTGCGGATTTATGTTAGATTACATGCCGTATTATACCACAAATAAAAATATAAATCTGCATCAAACGCCCCCAAATTTTTCAACTGCTAATGGTTCTAACAATAGAAAATAAATAGTGTATCTAAACATATAATGTAATCCCGCTGAATTACAACAAAGTGATAAGACTATCATTTCTAGTGAATATATTTACACGAAATGCTTTGTAATGATACAAGCTAATCCTAAAGTAACTGTATATATACAAATATATCCTAGATTATAATTAATATAGATGCCATATTGTACCTAACTTCTACACAACCCCAAAAATAACCATTAAAGTGACACTACAGTCAAAATGAAACTTTCAGGATTCAGATAAAGCATGTAGTCTTAAAGGGACATTAAAGTGAAGGTAAAGTTTGCTCTATTCTAATCTATCAATGCATTCATTAATCATACTATAAGCTAATCGCTAACTTTATTTTTAAAATTTCTTATTTTTTTTTTTATTTTTATACCACTATTTTTCGTTACTGTTCAGAGGATAGATCCTCCCGATCTCTATTTCCTGAAGTTATGTCCTCTGACGTATAGAGCGGTCCCACTCGCTCTATACGTATAATCTCTCAAGCGCGTTCACGAAGTATAGTGTAAATGCGCATGCGTGAGTTCACAACTGCGCATGCGATAGTCGGGGAATCCATTATACTTAGAGCTAACGGCAACGCGTGTGTAGTCATTGAAGAAGTGTTAGACTGTCGCGCATGCGCACTTTATAAAGTAGGCGGATGAGGTGTGGTCACGGCCGCCTAACAGCCAGATTTTCAACTGGCCAATCCTAAAACGTGACCAAGTGAAAAATAAATAAATCAAAAAACGGGTTGAATTTGCGATCGGAATATAATGTAATAAAAATGGAGAATACTGCATTTAGGACAAGATTTTTAAAAAAAGCATGAATGAAACTCCTATTGAATTTTACTAAAGAATTCGATTTGGGATCAGTGTAAAGGTAACTTTACCTTCACTTTAAACCCTAAATAAATTCTAGCTAGAATGATGCATTCATAGAACAGATTAGTCTGAAAATAATAAGTAGATGTATTTTTTAAAGTTTCATTATCTGTTTAAATATTAACAAAATAAGTGTAAAGTTTTAGGGGCCGATTTATTATATGGCGGGCGGACATGATTCGCTGTAGTGAATCATGACCGCCCGAAATCGATAAATGCAGACAGCATATGCTGTCGGCGTTTATCAATGCACAAGCATTTCTTGTGAAATGTTTGTGCAATGCCTTGCACATTCGCTAGCAGGGGCTGTCAATCATCCCAATCGTATCTGATCGGGATAATTGCAATTCGCCACCTCAGATGTGGGTGAAGAGTTGACCGCTTCTTAACTCCTGATTCCGGCGAGCCTAAAAGCTATTATGTCACGACTGGATTAGCGCCTCCAAATAAAGCAGGTTGTAAGCGTAGTTTGGTTACTGACAAAACTATTACAGCAAACATTGTGTTAAAGGGACAGTCTACTCCAGAATGTTTATTGTTTAATAAAATAGATAATCTCTTTATTACCCATTCCCCAGTTTTGCATAACCCACACTGTTATATTAATACACTTTTTACCTCTGTGATTACCTTGTATCTAAGCCTCTGCAGACTGCCCCCTTATTTCAGTTCTTTTGACAGCCTTGCATTTTAGCAGAGCACAATCTTATCTATATGACACGCCTGAACTAGCGCTGTGTTGCTGTTAAATACCGTCAAAATGCACTGAGATAAGAGGCAACCTTCAAGGGCTTAGAAATTAGCATATGAGCCTAACTAGATTTAGCTTTCAATAAAGAATAACAAGAGAACAAACAAAGCAAATGTAAAAGTAAATTGGAAAGTTGTTTAGAATTTGCATGCCCTATCTGAATCATGAACATTTAATTTTGACTACACTGTCCCTGTATTCAGAAAGCTTTCACATTTCACTGATAGGTTAACGTATTACAATAAAAAGAGAACATTTAGAAATTACAAGATGTTTTATTCAAATATAATTGGTCATTTTTTATAAATCACTTTATATGGCAGACCTCTTGTAAATCTGAGAATTTTGCTTAATAGACACAGCAAATTATGCACAAAAATCCCTTTAAACCTTCATTTTCAATACCATTATCATTTTTATTTGCTTCTGGTTGAGAATAATTGGATTTTTTTTATGAACAGAACAGGAAACGGTTATAAAGCTTGGATGGTCATGAAATACGACAAGAGCTGAGTGAGTTTACCAGCATTTGTGATACAGGTAGAACACTCTATCCAAACTGCTTGGGACCGGAAAAGGTTTGGATTTTGGAACATTTGCATGTTAAACATGGGACATTTTTGAGAAGGCATGGAACTAAATGTAAACCGCATCTTATGTCATTTAGGCAATAGTTACATGTTATAATACAGCTTAAAGGGACAGTCTACACAAGAGTTTGTATTGTTTAAAAAGATAGATAATCCCTTTATTACCCATTCCCCAGTTTTGTGTAACCAACACTGTACTTTTTACCTCTGTGATTACCTTGTATCTAAGCCTCTGCAGACTGCCCCTTATTTCAGTTCCTTTGACAGACTTGAATTTTAGCCAATCGGTGCTGACTCCTAGGTAACTTCACAGGTGTGATCACAATGTTATCTATATGGAACACATGAGCTAACACCCTCTAGTTGTGATAAAATGTAAAAATGCATTCAGGTAAGAGGCAACCTTCAAGGGCTAAGAAATTGACATATGAACCTACCTAGGTTTAGCTTTCAACTAAGAATAACAAGAGAACAAAGCAAAATTGATGATAAAAGTAAAGTTTTTTTAAAATTACATGCCCTTTCTGAATCAAGAAAGTTTATTTTTGCCTAGACTGTCCCTTTAAATGTGTAAGCAAAATGTTGTTTTGCATAATTTTTAATACTTTTGTATACATAGTACCCTCTGAAAGATGATAGAGTGCTGTAATCAGAAAGGTAATATCTGTTGTTTTAACCCCTTGAGTGCTAATGACGGCTCTGAGCCGTCACAAATTGTCTCAGTCAGTTGCTAATGAAGGCTCAGAGCCGTCCCTAGCACTCTCCCACTTTGAGGGAGATCTGGGGTCTTCCACCGGCTACTACCCCGATCTGGCCTGCATAGTGACGGGCATCGCCGGGGCTTAACGTTATGCGCGGTGACGTCACCTGCAATAACGTGATGACGTCACCGCGCAACTTTATTTATACTTAATGTTAAAGGGACAGTCTAAGCCAAAATAAACTTTCATGATTCAGATAGAGCATGTAATTTTAAACAATTTTCCAATTTACTTGTATCACCAATTTTGCTTTGTTCTCTTGGTTGAAAGCTTAACCTAGGAGGTTCATATGCTAATTTCTTAGACCTTGAAGGCCACCTCTTTTCAGAATGCATTTTAACAGTTTTTCACCACTAGAGGGTGTTAGTTCACGTGTTTCATATAGATAACACTGTGCTCGGGCACATGAAGTTATTTGAGAGCAGGCACTGATTGGCTAAACTGCAAGTCTGTCAAAAGAACTGAAATAAAGGGGCAGTTTGCCGAGGCTTAGATACAAGGTAATCACAAAGGTTAAAAGTATATTAAAATAACTGTGTTGGTTATGCAAAACTGGGGAATGGGTAATAAAAGGGATTATCTACCTTTTAAAAAAATAACAATTCTGATTTAGACTGTCCCTTTAAGTATAGGAGCAGGGGGCATGCTGCTTAGAAGCCTGTATCTCAGGCATCTAAGCAGCTACAGACCTCCAAAACCCACCATTGGAAAGTTAATCGCCTAACCTTTCTAACAGTGTAAGTCTTGGGGGTCTGAAAAAAATAAAAGTTAAAAAATGTTTTTCCAAAAAAAACCTTTAAAAATCTTAGCACCCAGGTGGGAAAGTGCTTAGCACTCAAAGGGTTAAATAAATATAGACTATAATTTGCATTTTGGAACACAAAAAACAAAGGCACAGGATGAGAAGAATAGGAATTTTTGGTAAATTTATTTTTAAGGTGTGATATTTAAATGCCAGTGCACAGGATAGTCACAGCATATATGCGTATGCCACTAAAAACAGTAGTAACTTTTACCAGGGGCATTTTTGATAATTAAAGTATACTGCAAAAATGCATCTATTTAAAATGTAAATGTACCCATGTGCATTTAAATTCTGAACTTTTTATACCTTAAAGGGACAGTTTAGTCAAAATTAAACTTTTATGATTCAGATAGGGCAAGCAATTTTAAATAACTTTCCAATTTACTTTTATCATAACATTTGTTTTTGTTCTCTTGGTATCCTTTGTTGAAAGTAAACTAGGTTGGTTTATATGCTAATTTCTAAGCCCTTAGAGGCCGCCTCTTATCTCAGTGCATTTTGACAGCTAGGTAGTGCTAGTTCATGTGTGCCATATTGATAACATTCTGCTTTCTTTCGTGGAGTTACTTAGGAGTCAGCACTTACTGGCTGTCAAAAGAACTGAGATAAGGGGGCAGTCTGCAGAAGCTTAGATACAAGGTAATCACAGAGGTAAAAAGTATATTAATATAACTGTGTTGGTTATGCAAAACTGGGGAATGGGTAATAAAGGGATTATCTATCTTTTTAAACAATACAAATGCTGGAGTAGACTGTCCCTTACTAGGTCACTTTGTTCTTACATGGGACTGACCCTTTAACCCATTAAACATGTCACTGTCATTAGGTCACTTTGTTCCTACATGAGATTGATCATTTAACCCATTAAACATGTCACTATCATTAGATCACTTTGTTCTTACATAAGACTGATTCTTTACCCATTAAACATGTCACTGTCATTAGGTCACTCTGTTCCTAAAAGACTGACCCTTTAACCCATTAAACATGTCACTGTCATTAGGTCACTTTGTTTCTACATGAGACTGACACTTTAACCCATTAAACGTGTCACTGTCATTAGGTCACTTTGCTCCTACATGAAAATGACCCTTTAACCCATTAAACATGTCACTGTCATTAGGTCACTTAGCTCTTACATGGGACTGACCCTTTAACCCATTAAACATGTCACTGTCATTAGGTCACTTTGTTACTACATGCGACTGACCCTTTAACCATTTAAACATGTCACTGTCATTGTCACTTTGTTCCATCATGGGACTGACCCTTTAACCCATTAAACATGTCACTGTCATTAGGTCACTTTATTCCTACATGGGACTAACCCTTTAACCCATTAAACATGTCACTGTCATTAGGTCACTTTGTTCCTACATGAGACTGACCCTTTACCCATTAAACATGTCACTGTCATTAGGTCACTTTATTCCTACATTAGACTGATCCTTTACCCATTAAACATGTCACTGTAATTAGGTCACTTTGTTCCTACATGAGACTGACCCTTTACCCATTAAACATGTCACTGTCATTAGGTCACTTTATTCCTACATGTGACTGATCCTTTAACCCATTAAACATGTCACTGTCATTAGGTCACTTTGCTCCTACATGAGACTGACCCTTTAACCCATTAAACATGTCACTGTCATTAGGTCACTTTGTTCCTACATGAGACTGACCCTTTAACCCATTAAACATGTCACTGTCATTAGATCACTTTGTTCCTACATGAGACTGACCCTTTAACCCATTAAACATGTCACTGCCGTTAGGTTGCTTTGCTCCTACATGGAACTGACCCTTTAACCCATTAAACATGTCACTGTCATTAGGTCACTTTATTCCTAAATAGGACTGATCCTTTAACCCATTAAACATGTCACTGTCATAAGGTCACTTTATTCCTACATGAGATTGATCCTTTAACCCATTAAACATGTCACTATCATTAGGTCACTTTGTTCTTACATGAGACTGATTCTTTACCCATTAAACATGTCACTGTCATTAGGTCACTTTGTTCCTAAAAGACTGACCCTTTAACCCATTAAACATGTCACTGTCATTAGGTCACTTTGTTTCTACATGAGACTGACCCTTTAACCCATTAAACGTGTCACTGTCATTAGGTCACTTCCTTCCTACATGTGACTGACCCTTTAACCCATTAAACATGTCACTGTCATTAGGTCACTTTGTTTCTACATGAGACTGACACTTTAACCCATTAAACATGTCACTGTCATTAGGTCACTTTATTCCTACATGGGACTAACCCTTTAACCCATTAAACATGTCACTGTCATTAGGTCACTTTGTTTCTACATGAGACTGACCCTTTACCCATTAAACTTGTCACTGTCATTAGGTCACTTTATTCCTACATTAGACTGACCCTTTACCCATTAAACATGTCACTGTAATTAGGTCACTTTGTTCCTACATGAGACTGACCCTTTACCCATTAAACATGTCACTGTCATTAGGTCACTTTATTCCTACATGTGACTGATCCTTTAACCCATTAAACATGTTACTGTCATTAGGTCACTTTATTCCTACATGTGACTGATCCTTTAACCCATTAAACATGTCACTGTCATTAGGTCACTTTGCTCCTACATGAGACTGACCCTTTAACCCATTAAACATGTCACTGTCATTAGGTCACTTTGTTCCTACATGAGACTGACCCTTTAACCAATTAAACATGTCACTGTCATTAGATCACTTTGTTCCTACATGAGACTGACCCTTTAACCCATTAAACATGTCACTGTCATTAGGTCGCTTTGCTCCTACATGGAACTGACCCTTTAACCCATTAAACATGTCACTGTCATTAGGTCACTTTATTCCTACATGTGACTGATCCTTTAACCCATTAAAGATGTCACTGTCATTAGGTCACTTTATTCCTACATGAGATTGATCCTTTAACACATTAAACATGTCACTATCATTAGGTCACTTTGTTCTTACATGAGACTGATTCTTTACCCATTAAACATGTCACTGTCATTAGGTCACTTTGTTCCTACATGAGACTGATTCTTTACCCATTAAACATGTCACTGTCATTAGGTCACTTTGTTCCTACATGAGACTGACCCTTTAACCCATTAAACATGTCACTGTCATTAGGTCACTTTGTTTCTACATGAGAATGACCCTTTAACCCATTAAACGTGTCACTGTCATTAGGTCACTTTCTTCCTACATGTGACTGACCCTTTAACCCATTAAACATGTCACTGTCATTAGTTCACTTTGTCCCTACATGAGACTGACCCTTTAACCCATTAACCATGTCACTGTCATTAGGTCACTTTGTTCCTACATGAGACTGACCCTTTAACCCATTAAACATGTCCCTATCATTAGGTCACTTTATTCCTACATGGGACTAACCCTTTAACCCATTAACCATGTCACTGTCATTAGGTCACTTTGTTCCTACATGAGACTGACCCTTTAACCCATTAAACATGTCACTGTCATTAGGTCACTTTGTTTCTACATGAGACTGACCCTTTAACCCATTAAACGTGTCACTGTCATTAGGTCACTTTCTTCCTACATGTGACTGACCCTTTAACCCATTTAACATGTCACTGTCATTAGGTCACTTTGTTTCTACATGAGACTGACCCTTTAACTCATTAAACATGTCACTGTCATTAGGTCACTTTGTCTATACATGAGACTGACCCTTTAACCCATTAAACATGTCACTGTCATTAGGTCACTTTGTTCCTACATGAGACTGACCCTTTAACCCATTAAACACATCACTGTAATTTAATCAGTTTGCTGCTACAATATACCCATAAACGAGCATTGTGTAAATTTCATTTTTTCTGCATATAACGGCTGCAAAGGTTAATCAGAAATATTTATTGTAAGGGTCAGTGTGCCCACAGGAAGGTGAAATCTCTTACCTATCTTCATGGCTCCGTGTGCAATGTCACACCTGGGGCATGCAATGGGAGTTATATTCTGGTTCAGCAAACTTGTAGTGCTGACTGTTCAAGTCTGTTGCTTGGCCAGGAGGAACAGTATCTGATAAAAAGTGACACCATGTCAGGTTCTCTCTGTGTCTTGGGATTATGTGGTTTGTCTGTAAATACAGTCTATATTTGGAAGGACAAAAGTCTCTTAAAATAATATGTCAGCTTCCCAAGTAACTGATATTCTGAATCTAGAAAAGTATCATTACCTTAAAGGGACATTAAACACTTTGAGATGGTAATATAAAATGATAAATTGTATATATATATAAAAAAGTCTGCTGTATAATTTATTATTTATTTTGTCCCCTTTTCCTGTAATTCCATTCTGAAATTGTGAGCTTTTCAGTTCCTGTTAGAAATGGAAGTGCAGAACGCTGTTATATTCCACACAGCCATTGGCTGCACACTCTAGTGACCTATTTACAACTGACCCTAATTGGCCACAGCAGAGACGCTCCCATTGTTTCATAGACACTAAGGCCCATATTTATCAAGCTCCGTACGGAGCTTGAAGGGCCGTGTTTCTGGCGAGTCTTCAGACTCGCCAGAAACACAAGTTATGAAGCAGTGGTCTAAAGACGCTGCTCCATAACCCTGTCCGCCTGCTCTGAGCAGGAGGACAGGAATCGTCGGAAATCAACCCGATCGGGTTGATTGACACCTCCCTGCTGGCAGCCGATTGGCCGCGAGTCAGCAGGGGGCGGCGTTGCACCAGCGACTCTTGTGAGCTGCTGGTGCAATGCTAAATGTGGAGAGCGTATTGCTCTCTGCATTTAGCAAGGTATTGCGGACCTGATCCGCACTAAGTTACACATGTTGTAACTTAGGTTACCGTCTCTGCTGTGGCCAACATAAAAAGGGGACAAAATAAATAATAAAAGTATACGGCAGACTTTTTTTTATATATATACAATTTATATACCTTTGATAAATAGAGGCCTACAACTTTACACTTATTTTGTCACTATTTAAACAGCTAATGAAACTTTACAAAATACATCTACAGGTTATTCTCAGACTAATCTTTTCTTTTAATGTGTCATTCTATCTAGCATTTGATTAGTGTTTAATGTCCATTTAAGTCAGGCAAAATCGACATTCACCTGAGTAGGAAGGACCTGTGGCATGAACAAGGAGGACCATAGGTTGCATGAAGACCCCTACCCACCCAACACATTACAGACTGTCCTCCCTCTCCCCTCCCCCCTCTCTTTTTTCCTTTCCCCCCCCCCCCCTTTAATACCCCTTCAGGGTATAACACTACTAAACACACGGGGACTTGACATTCCGTAAAATATTTTACTATATCTTAGTTAGATTTGCGTTATATATTATCATCATTGATAATTTGTAATTGAAATGTATATCTTTTCTTTTATGTTTTCAAATGTTATATATGTTTTTACCATTATTGTTAGTTTTAATTTGGACTTTGACATTTTAAAATAAAAACTATGAGCAGATGTGTTCATAAGAGAACTACTGTGAAAAAGGAATTACCACTATTCTCCATCTATTTATCATAACATGTATTCAGCAATTATTAAAGGGACAGTCAACACCAGAATTGTTGATGTTTTTAAAGATAGATAATCCCTTTATTACCCATTCCCTAGTTTTGCACAGTGGCGTCACTAGGGTTGGTGTCACCCGGTGCGGTAAGTTATGGTGTCACCCCCCCCCCCCCGAAAGCAGACACACACAAAAACACAGGCAAACACACATACAAACACTCAGACACACTTAAAACATACTCAGATGCACACACAAACACTCGGAAACACACTCAGACACACACACAAAAACACACACACAAAAACACTGAGACACACACACACACAAAAACACTGAGACACACACACACACAAAAACACTGAGACACACACACACACACACACAAAAACACTGAGACACACGAACACACAAACAAAAACACTCAGACACACACACACACACAAAAACTCAGACACACACATACAAAATATGTAAACTGCACTGCATTAATTATAAAGCGCATGCCTAGAGCTGCTCCCTGGCTCAGCAGAGCATCAAATGAAAGATAAATAGAGCACTCTAAAAATAAATCACTAAAGAAAAGTTTTAGGTGTGCAAACTATGAAAATTCTGCTCTCTGACTCTGTTCCAAACCTGTCAGTGCACAGCCCCGGGCCGCGTGCCTACCGCTTCTTATGGCCAATCACCTCTGCACTCTGCCCACCCCCAGACCCCCGCCCGCCCTCCTACCTGTTCAGTGTGCACTTAGTGTACCGTAATCGTAATGGTCTGGTGGGCATCATACGTGGCTCCTTCACTTTAAAGACAGTGTCAAACAGTCATGCGGTCAGGTGCCAGGCATCCCCTCATGATTTGCCAGTTCCCGTTTAGAGAGACAGCACAGCAGTGAGTGACTCCACTGCTCCACATGTCACTGAGCAGTGAGCACAGATAGGCAGGCAGGTTTAGGCTAGCAGCGCCCACGGCATGCCCACAACATTCATAGCGAAATTGGGCACGGGAGAAGCAAAGTACAAACAAGCAAAAGCAGCCGGGGAAACTATTTGTTGAGATTGCAGCACTGGCTCAAGGGGCAAAAAAATTGTGTGTCTACAACTTCCCCAGTCCCACCAATGTTCACAAATGCCAGCCCCTCTAATAAAAAAAAAATCTATGCATCTCAACATTGTATTTCTTTGAATTTCAATACAAATTTAAAAAAAAAAAAAAAATTTTTTTTTTTTTTTTTTTTTTTTGGTGTCACCCCCTGGAGGGTGTCACCCGGGTGCGGCCCGCCCCCCCCGCCCCCCCCCTAGTGACGCCACTGGTTTTGCATAATGAACACTGTTATATTAATATACTTTTTACCTCTTTGATTAACTTGTATCTAAGCATCTTCTGACAGCCCCCTGATCACTTGACATTTTATTTATTATCTATTGACTTTCATTTTGTTGTGAAAAGCAAATTAAACGGCATGTGATAAGAGGCGGCCTTCAAGGGATTAGAAATTATCAAATGAACCTCCTAGGTTTAGCTTTCGACTAAGAATACCAAAAGAACAAATGAAAATTGGTGATAAAAGTAAATTGGAAAGTTGTTAAAAAATTAGTTTTTTTTACTTGACTGTAGGGATGGGCGAATGTGTTTATATTCGAATTTGAATGTTAGAACGAATGTTATTGTAGAAATTCGATTTACACCAATTGAAGCGTTTGTGCAAAAAGTTAGAAACAATCCAAACATCAAAGGGATACAGGTTGGTAATACAGAGCATAAGCAGGCGTTATACGCCGATGATGTTCTCTATACCCTCACGAATATCGATAACTCAATCCCTGAGCTCCTGAAGGAAATAAAAGAATATGGTGCGCTGTCTAACTTCCATTTAAATCTCTCAAAATCAGAACTCCTCAATATAAATGCCCCTCTTGAACACGTTCAGCTTCTTGCAACGGATTATAAAGTACCCATAGCTGCCTCCAAATTGAAATATTTAGGTATATACCTATCCGCAAATCCCTCGGACTTTTATAAAAATAACTACCTAACCTTGCGGAAAGAAATAATTAATGATCTGTCCTCATGGAGGAATAAGTCTTTGTCTTGGCTAGGAAAAATAGGCCTAATTAAAATTAATATACTGCCGCGCATACTGGGGCATATTTATCAACCTCCGAATGGAGCTTTATGCCCCGTGTTTCTGGCGAGCCTACAGGCTCGCCAGAAACAGCAGTTATGAAGCAGCGGTCACAAAGACCGCTGCTCCATAACCAGTCCGCCTGCTCTGAGCAGGCGGACAGACATTGGCGGAAATCAACCCGATCGAGTACGATCGGGTTGATTGACACCCCCCTCCATTGGCCGCGAGTCTGCAGGGGGGGCGTTGCACCAGCAGCTCTTGTGTATTGCTCGCCGTATTCAGCGAGGTCTGTCGGACCTGATCTGCACTGTCGGATTAGGTCCGACAGACCTTGAGAAAAAGAGACAAGTGTATGTAATGCAAACTGTCCCAACTCACTTACCGACAGACTTTTTACCCCACTTACAAAGAACTATAAAACAATCTATATGGATAGGCGTAAAACCGAGAATTCCTAAAAAAACATTATACCTTCCCCGTGATAGAGGAGGATTGGGTTTCCCCGACCTAACTTTGTACAGAAGGGCTATACTCTTACAGAGACTGATTTAGTGGTCGCATAACACTACACAGAAACAATGGGTTAGAATAGACGGACAGATCCTTCAAACAAATAATGTCGGAACCTTGGCATGGATTCCTGTGTCAAGACGCCATAAGCTATTCTACAAATACCATCTAATGCTGGAGACCCTGCATGAATGGGATAGACTAATTGCTACTAGCACACATATATCTTCCATTAACTCACCAATGTTACCAATCATAGAAAATCCGGAAATACCATATTATGAGTTAGGTAAACGCATGTGCACCCCTTATAACCTGAGAGCAGGCATTTTACACTTTGCACTAGAGGAAGGTAGGCTTCGCTCGCAACAAAATATGTTGGAACAATATGGGAACATCTTCTCATCATGGTTGCAATATCATCAACTATCTCATTTTCTAATGTACCACAAAAAAAAGAGATAATTTCCTCAGGGAACTTACACCTTTTGAGTTACTATGAACAGGGAACGTTCCACCAAAAAGAGTAATCTCGAAGGTGTATAAGCTGCTCCTCACACCCCCAGACACACAATTACCGTCATATAATAGGGCATGAAATAGGGACCTTAACAACATAATAGAAGAAGAATGGCTTAGATAGTTCGGACTGATTAAGCGCTCCACTGTATCAGCTAAAGTGCAGGAAATACAACTCAAATTATTGACCAGATGGTACTATACACCAGCAAGACTACACCAGTTTTTCCCATCAGCTAACGCCACTTGTTGGAGATTATGCGGAGAGCTGGGCATGCTCATACATATATGGTGGGCATGCCCTAGACTGACAAACTATTGGGCGACAGTTCTGGGGGACATGTCAGCTAAATTAAACATACATATACCAAACACGCCTGAAACAATGCTATTCCTGCACCTTCCTAACATTAAAACCAACCATAACCAGGCCCTTCTCTTGATAATGCTCACAGGAGATAAGAAACTTATCCCAAAACTGTGGAAATAGAAGGCAGTCCCTACGCTTGACGAATGGCGCTCCTCGGTAGAGGAACTATTAATAATGGGAAAACTACATTATTTTAAGAGTAACCAAATGGTTACATATGAAATGATGTTGGCCGTCTGGAATCCTATATATATATATATACTCCAAAGAAATAACTTGCACACAGTTTCTTCAAACATGTATATATGTATATGTATATATATATATATATATATATATATATATATATATTATTTTTTTAATAGATGGAGAGCACTCTCACTTCATAGGACAACTTGCCAGGGTGCATGCAGAAAAAATATCAATGCATTCGCTGGTCTTTCCAAAAACGTGCCTTTATTGTAACGTTTCGGGGGCTGAATCCCCTTCCCAGAAACGTTACAATAAAGGCACGTTTTTGGAAAAACCAGCGAGTGAAAGCCATCATTTATTGATATATATATATTTATATATATATATACTCCAAAGAAATAACTTGCAACCGGGTTCTTGAATAAGGATGTTACCACTTTATTCACATATTGTGGTACACTTCACACCCAAGTGTGAAGATGTTTTTGGATGTGAAGGGTACCACAATATGTGAATAAAGTGGTAACATTCTTATTGAAGAAACCGGGTGCAAGTTATTTCTTTAGAGTGTGTTTGGAGACTCTGCACCGGCCATTGTTACCTTACAGGGAGTGCTAAGGTTGTGTAAGAGATATATATATATATATATATATATATATATATATATATATATATATATATATATATATATATATATATATATATATATATATATATATATATATATACTGTATATATATCTATATATATCTATGTTAAAGTCCTTTGCAACCTCATAACTTTTTTGTGTAATTTCCTTTTTGAATACATTTTTTAGATAGTGTTATTAAAAGTGTACTTTGTAATGCATTTTGATGTGTTTAGTGACACTTTTTTGTTTCACAAAACAATTAACCAGAGCTCTGAGGACATTCTAGTGTAAATTAAGATTGCTCTCACGTGGGCGTTTTCATTTACTTTCAACTTGTAATACTAAACCCTTTTTTGCTTACGCCAGTGCTTTCCAAACTGTGTGTTGTGACGCATTAGTGTGTCGGCAGCAGTGTGTAGGTGTGTCCCTGCTTCAGCACAAATTTGTTTTAAGTTCAAATTATTTTTACATTTTTTTTGGTTTCTGACATTCTGTCTGCTTGCTGTGCATATCACATGGTTGACACATGATTGATACCTAGTGGGTCACAGATCATCTTAACCTATTGGCGCAGCTTAGTGGGAACTGAAACTATTCCCATTGGCGGCTTTGGTGGCACATTGGCTCCTGACTGCACGTGTAGTCTCCTCAATCGGCTTGTGACTACATCAGTGAGTGGGACAGCAGTGTGTTTGCAGCGCGGGCAGTAGTCAGTCAGACTTGCAGAGCTCTGAGGGTGGCAGCTTAAACGCTAAGCTGAAGTCAGAAGTCAGTGGTTTTTTTTGCAGCTAGCTCCCAGTTGTGCATTGCTGCTCCTGCTCTTGATATATGAATAGGAAGTGGAAGTTTAAAAATGCTTGTTGATTAAATGCGAGTGTCTTTATCTAATATTCCACCAAATATTCAGAAACTGTGTTCATCCCATCAACCTCATACATCCCATTAAAATAGTAAGTAGCTAATGGTGATATTAAACTTTTTTTTAATTCTTGCACAAACATACTGTTACTTGTAAATACATTTCGTTATTATATAATTTATGTGTGTCCGTATCTCTTAAAACAAGCTAGTTTAACCTCATATTTGCTAGTCCAACTGAATCTCTGTGTCGCGAAATGATGTCACCAACATGAAAAGTTTGGAAAGCTCTGGCTTACGCGTATCGCACCACTCGTAATCTGGTCTTTAATTGGGTCCTCAAGAGGTATGTCTCTGGACTGTAAAACAATGCACATTTTGCTAATAAAATGGGTTCATGAGTGCTTGCTAGGCTGCAGAGAGGCCACATCATTACAGGGATAGTAATGTCAATATTTAACATTTCCTGATTCAGAACCCGCATATGATTTTAAACAACTATCCATTTACTTCATTTATCAAATTTGCTTCATTCTCTTGGTATCCTTTGTTAAAGAGTAAACCTTGAAAGGCTCAGGAGCAGCAATGGACTACTGGGAGACAGCAGGTAATAGATGGCCTCTTGTCACAATAGGGCGCGGTTACGAGTTGAGTGCATATTTGCGCTTCTGCGAACCTGTAATCTCCGCTCAGTTTTGTTAGTTCCGTGCACACTGCTGAGCGTGAGATTACGTGTTGGGAACACAAATATCTCTCACTCGCGATCACATCCTCGCTCTCAACAACGTGCACAATTGCGGATGTCCCCCCCCCCCCCACAGACTTGAATTGAGCCTCAATTTCATGCCGACAGCCTCACAGTCACAGTTTTGCATAACCTTGATTGCAACAACGCAGCAATATATACGAATATACAAATCTCTTGCCATTGGCTCTTTATATATGTTCTAGCTAGCTCCCAGTAGTGCATTACTGCTCTGGAGCTGCCTTAAACTATGTGTTTAACAAACCCTTTGCAGAGTTTTAACACATAAGACTCCATTTAAGAAGCTGTGAATGCAACTTTGGAGCACCTTTGTTAAGATGCAGTCGTCATCAGATTGCTGCTTCTTAATCTACTACGTCAACTCTGAACTGGCATTTCCCCAGACTTGCAAAACAAAATGAGAAGCAGTGTGGCAGGAACGAACAGTAGCATCAATAGCTTGTTCTATGGCCCGGTTGCCACCTGGGAGTAGCTTCTTTCTGCCCAATTGTGCTTTTCACAGAGGAAGACTTTCCTGTAGTATATCAGTCTGATCCCACCGACATAGTCAGTCCAGCAAATACCAGGCAATTCTCCTCTGAACAAGGAAAACGGCAACCCCAGACTATCCGACTGTGGTGATTGACAGTGCATGCAAGCAGTAATGCACAAGCTGTGGCTTGTGCAATAATAAATGCGGGCAGCATATTGCTGTCTGCCAGCTGCGATGCCAGGTAGATAGGGGCTGGTGTCCGCCAAACCTTCGATGAATGGATCCCACAGAATTTATTTCCAATTTTTATGATCATGTTTATCAGCTGTTTTATAGCTCCAAAGAAGCCTTTTATGACACCATTAACCATTTCCAGACTTCCAAAATATTGGATCTGAGCACGTATTGGTAAATTCACCCAAACAATGCACCCGACAGCAACTTATCAACTAAATATCGACCACAAAAAAAAGGCACTGAGTTCAACAGCCAAGGCCGTTAATAAATGCTCATAGTTCACAGGTCAAATAATAACATAAATGGGCCAACAATCTGTGCATGCTCGTACCAGAATAACAATATGACGCAGCCCATGGCAATGGCCTTTTTTGATGACAGCAGATTTGCGCCAAATATTAAATTATGCTGAATATGTTATTGTCATCAATATTTAGACCTAAAACATGAATAAACTAGATCTACTATACATTAAGTTGCAAATTCAATACAGATATCAATGACAATGTGCAGCTATCATTGAATGACATAAAAAAGTTATTTTAATAAAAAAAAATAAACAGTACTCTATCCAATTATAACACACACATGGGGGCCGATTTATCAAGCTCTGTATGGAGTTTGGTGGCCCTGTTTCCACGCGAGCCTTCAGTCTAAAGACCGCTGCCCCATAACTTGTCCGTCTGCTCTGAGGCCACGGACAGAAATCAACCCAATTGAATACGATCCGGTTGATTGACACCCCCTGCTAGCGATTGGCCGCGAATCTGCAGGGGGCAAATTGTACAAGCAGTTCACAAGAACTGCTGGTGTAATGATAAATGCAGACAGCGTATGCTGTCGGCATTTATCGATGTGCGGCAGACATGACACGCTACATTGTATCATGTCTGCTCGCACTATGATAAATCGGCCCCATGATCTTTATTAACCAAGTATAAAAAGAAGTGCTCACTGATAAGGGTGACGTTGCCTTTTAATCATGTTGTCAAAGTTTCTAACTGGCTGTGGAGGATATAATATAAGGTAAAAGGAGAACAAAACTGCAATGTTATTGGTTAAAAAGATAGATAATCCCTTTATTACCTATTCCCCATTTTTGCAAAACCAACACGGTTAGATTAATATACTTTTTATTACCTCCGTGATTACCTTGTATCTACGCCTCTGTAGACTGCTCCCTTATTTTAGTTTTTTTTTACAGACTTGCATTTTAGTCAATCAGTGATGACTCATAAATAACTCCACGGGAGTAAGCACAATGTTGTCCATATGGCGCAAGTGAACTGGCAGTGTCTAACCGTGAACAGCTGTCATAATGCACTGAGATAAGAGGCAATCTTCAACTTAGAAATCAGTTTATGAGCCTACCTAGGTTTAGCTTTCAATAAAGAATACTAAAAGAACAAATCAAATTTGATTATACAAGTAACATGGAAAGTTGTTTAAAATTACATGCCCTATTTGACTCATGAAAGTTTAATTTTGACTTGAGTGTCCCTTTAATGTGTCGGGAACCATTATCATTCATTAAGGCTGCTGTTGTAGGGAAATCGCATGGCAATTGCTTGGCTGTGTTTGACTAGGGGAAATTGTAATCATTTATATATATATATATATATATAAATATATATATATATATATATATATATATATATATATATATATATATATATATATATATATATATACACACAGTATATACAGTATATAAGGACAATCACATTTTTCTGATAGTGAATGAGAAAATCTGAAAAAGATTGCAACAATAAACTACTTAAAACTTTTTTTCATTTTACCCTTTTATAGAGGTAACATACTCTTGCACTTTAAAAAAAAACAAATGGAATATTTAGCCACTAGCAATTACATATTCCCAACAAAATTCCAAGACTTTTGTTTGGTGTAGATTGAGCCAAACTCTTGTACAGTATCTGTTAAGGTCCAGCTAACTCTCTCAAGAATTCATTAGACCGAAAGTAAAGTAAATATTTTGGTGTTTTAGTTAATATTTGATTTTGTTTTTATTTCTTCATATGATTTGACATGTATCCAAGTCTCAAAAATATATAGATTTCCTGTCTCCCATGATATGTCACAGATATCTGCTTAAGCATGTACGTTTGGGTAATTTTTACAAGCTCAGCCGGAAATCACAAAGCACATCTCAACCTTGTGAAAATATTATCCTAATTATGTTCTTAGAATCAGTGAGAAACTAGGTTATACATCCCGCAGGTGCACTTCGGATCTGCAGAGCTGTCGGTACAAGTATTCTGTACCTCGGATGAGTGAGAGGAAGAAGAATTTACCTGCAGACAGTATTAACAAACATCTCATTCTGGGCTTACCTCAAGAACATTCTGAAAATAAATATCAATAAGTAACCTTATTTTTGGAACTGCACCAGGTGAGAGGAGAAGAATTCTAGTCTATCATTTTATAAAACAATGTTCTTAAAAGGATAGAAAAGTCAAAATTAAACTTGCATGATCCATAGACAGAATGTAATTTTAATTCACTTCGATTTTCAAATGTTTTCTTGGGGGGTCGATTTATTAAGCAGCAGATTCTGCATCGACGCCCCCATAGTTTCTGGTCCGCCAGAAATGGTAGTTAAGAAGCAGTGGTCGTAGGTGGCGGACTGAAAAGCATCCCGATCCAATACGATCGGATTGATTGACGGCCCCTGCTAGCGGCTGATTGGCCACCAGTGAGTAGGGGGCGGCATTGCACAATCATTTCACCAGAAATGCTTGAGCAAAGTTAAATGACGACAACGTATGCTGTCCAATTTATTGAGGTTGAGCGGACATGATTTGCTACAGTGAAAAATATGTACATATCCTACACTATTGGAAGATAGCTGGTGATTGGTTCCTGAACACACGTCTCTTGTTATTGGCTGACTAGATGTTTTTGGTTAGCTGCCAGTAATGTAGTGCAATGCTCTTCCTTCAGAAAAGGTTATCAAAGGAGTGAAGCAAATTTGATAATAGAAGTAAATTGGAAAGTTGTTTAAATGTATATGTTCTATCTAAATCCTGAAAGAAAAATATTGAGTTTCGTGTCCCTTTAACAAGGTCTGTTCAAAAAGAAGTGTATAGACAAATATGCATGGACACACACCATGTAGGGGCATGGGCTTACATGTAATGGCACATAAGAAAATAACAGGTGGAGCACAATTATTGTTGATTTAAAAAATAATATGTGCACCTATTGGCCAAAACAAGTCCACAATGATTAGTCAAAAACGCCTAGATTTGGAGTTTTGTCGGTAAAGACCTGCGGTGCTAACGCTCCTTTTTTTCCAGCGCACCCTTAAGACAACGCTGGTATTACGAGTTGTCTGAATGGCTGCGTTAGCCTCAGAAAAGTGAGCGTTGAACCAAATTTAGCTCCACTTCAACCCTTAATACCAGCGTTGCTTACGGTAGCGGTAAGCTGGAAAAATGTGCTCGTGCACGATTTCCCCATAGGAAACAATGGAGCTGAGCTGGCTGAAAAAAAACCTAACACCTGCAAAAAAGCAGCGTTCAGCTCCTAACGCAGCCCCATTGTTTTCTATGGGGAAACACTTTCTAAGTCTGCACCTAACATCCTAACATGAACCCCGAGTCTAAACACCCCTAACCTTACACTTATTAACCCCTAAACTGCCGCCCCCGCTATCGCTGACACCTGCATTATACTATTAACCCCTAATCTGCCGATCCGGACACCGCCACAACCTACATTATCCCTATGAACCCCTAATCTGCTACCCCTAACATCGCCGACACCTATATTTATTACCCCCCTAATTTGTCCCCCCCCAACGTTGCCGCCACCTACCTACACTTATTAACCCCTAATCTGCCGACCGGACATCGCCGCCACTATAATAAATGTATTAACCCCTAAACCGCCGCACTCCCGCCTCGCAAACACTATAATAAATTTTATTAACCCCTAATCTGCCCTCCCTAACATCGCCACCACCTACCTACAATTATTAACCCCTAATCTCCAGCCCCCAACGTCGCCGTTACTATAATAAAGTTATTAACCCCTAAACCTAAGTCTAACCCTAACCCTAACACCCCCCTAAGTTAAATATAATTTAAATAAAACAAACTAAAATTACTATCATTAAATAAATTAATCCTTTTTAAAACTAAATACCTATAAAATAAACCCTAATATAGCTATAACTAATAGTTACATTGTAGCTATTTTAGGATTTATATTTATTTTACAGGCAACTTTGTATTTATTTTAACTAGGTACAATAGCTATTAAATAGTTAATAACTATTTAATAGCTACCTAGTTAAAATAATTACAAAATTACCTGTAAAATAAATCCTAACCTAAGTTACAAATACGCCTAACACTACACTATCAATAAATTAATTAAATAAATTACCTACAATTATCTAAACTAAAATACAATTAAACTAAACTATAATACAAAAAACAAACAAACACTAAATTACAAAAAATAAAAAAATCTTACAAGAATTTTAATCTAATTACACCTAATCTAAACCCCCTAATAAAATAAAAAAGCCCCCCAAAATAATAAAATGCCCTACCCTATACTAAATTACAAAGTAAATCAGCTCTTTTACCATCCCTTAAAAGGGCTTTTTGCGGGGCATTGCCCCAAAGTAATCAGCTCTTTTACCTGCAAAAAATAAATAAAAATCCGCCCCCCCAACATTACAACCCATTCTAGCAGCCAATCGGAATTAAGGTAGGAAAAATCTGATTGGTTGATTTAATCACCCAATTGGATTGAAGTTCAATCCGATTGGCTAATTGGATCAGCCAATGGAATTGACCTCGCATTCTATTGGCTGATCCAATCAGTCAATCGGATTGAACTTCAATCCGATTGGCTGATTAAATCAACCAATCGGATTTTTCCTACCTTAATTCCGATTGGCTGATAGAATCCTATCAGCCAATCGGAATTCGAGGGATGCCATCTTGGATGACATCATTTAAAGTAACCTTCATTCGGCCTTAGGACATTGTAAGAAGAGGATGGCTCAGCGTCGGATGTATTCAAGATGGCTCCGCTCCGGTTGATTGAAGATGCCGCTTGGATGAAGACATCTGCCGCTTGGAGGACCTCTTCTGCCCCGATCGGATGAAGACTTCTGCCGCTCCGGATGTCCTCTTCTGTCCCATCGGTGGCCGGCTGGCTGAAGACGATTCAAGGTAGGGTGATCTTCAGGGGGGTAGTGTTAGGTTTTTTTAAGGGGTGATCGGGGGAGGATTGTATTTTTTTTTTACAGGTAAAAGAGCTGATTACTTTGGGGCAATGCCCCGCAAAAAGCCCTTTTAAGGGATGGTAAAAGAGCTGATTACTTTGTAATTTAGTATAGGGTAGGACATTTTATTATTTTGGGGGGCTTTTTTATTTTATTAGGGGGTTTAGATTAGGTGTAATTAGATTAAAATTCTTGTAAGATTTTTTTATTTTTTGTAATTTAGTGGGTTTTTTTGTATTATAGTTTAGTTTATTTAATTGTATTTTAGTTTAGATAATTGTAGGTAATTTATTTAATTAATTTATTGATAGTGTAGTGTTAGGTGTATTTGTAACTTAGGTTAGGATTTATTTTACAGGAAATTTTGTAATTATTTTAACTAGGTAGCTATTAAATAGTTATTAACTATTTAATAGCTATTGTACCTAGTTTAAATAAATACAAAGTTGCCTGTAAAATAAATATAAATCCTAAAATAGCTACAATGTAATTATTAATTATATTGTAGCTATTTTAGGGTTTATTTTTTAGGTATTTAGTTTTAAATAGGAATAATTTATTTAATTATAGTAAATTTATTTAGATTTTTTAAATTATATTTAAGTTAGGGGGTGTTTAGGGGTTAATAACTTTATTATAGTAGCGGCGACGTTGGGGGCGGGAGATTAGGGGTTAATAATTGTAGGTAGGTGGCAGTGATGTTGGGGAGGGCAGATTAGGGGTTAATAAAATTTATTATAGTGTTTGCGAGGCGGGAGTGCGGCGGTTTGGGGTTAATACATTTATTATAGTGGCGGCGATGTCCGGTCCGCAGATTAGGGGTTAATAAGTGTAGGTAGGTGGCGGCGAGGTTGGGGGGGCAGATTAGGGGATAATAAACATAATATAGGTGTCGGCGATGTTAGGGGCAGCAGATTAGGGGTTCATAGGGATAATGTAGGTGGCGGCGATGTCCGGTCGGAAGATTAGGGGTTAAAAATTTTTATTATAGGGTTTGTGATGTGGGGGGGGGGCTTGGTTTAGGGGTTCATAGGTAGTTTATGGGTGTTAGTGTACTTTATAGCACTGTAGTTAAGAGTTTTATGTTCTGGCGTTAGCCCATAAAACTCTTAACTACTGACTTCTTCCAAGACTCGTAATACCGATGTTAGGCAAATCCCATAGAAAAGATAGGATACGCAATTGATGTAAGGGGATTTGTGGTAGCCTCGAGTCGCGGAAGAAAAGTGAGCGGTAGACCCTTTCCTGCCTGACTCGTAATACCAGCGGGTGTTAAAAAGCAGCGTTAGGACCCCTTAACGCTGATTTTTAAGGCTAACGCAGAACTCCAAATCTAGGCGAAAGTGTCCACAGTGTGTTATATGAGAAGTAAGTTCTTCAAAATCCTCCACCACAGAGGCTTAACATATTTAACATCCAAAGTGTACACTTTAAAGGGACAGTCAAGTCCAAAATAAACTTTCATGATTCAAATAGTGCATGGAATTTTAAACAACTTTCCAATTTACTTTTATCACCAATTTTGCTTTGTTCTCTTGGTATTCTAAGTTGAAAGCTAAACCTAGGTAGGCTCATATGTTAATTTCTTAGACCTTGAAGGCCGCCTCTAATCTGAATGCATTTTAACGTTTTTTCACCACTATAGGGCGTTATTTCATGTGTGTCATATAGATAACATTGAGCTCATGCACGTGGAGTTACCTAGGAGTCAGCACTGATTGGCTAAAATGCAAGTCTGTCAAAAGAACTGAAATAGGGGGGCAGTTTGCAGAGGCTTTGATACAAGGTAATCACAGAGGTAAAAAGTGCATTTATATAACTGTGTTGGTTATGCAAAACTGGGGAATGGGTAATAAAGGGATTATCTATTATTTAAAAAAAAAAAATTCTGGTGTTGACGGTCCCTTTAAACTTCAAAATCCAAAGTGGTACCTTACATGTAAGAAAGTACTAACACAAGTGCTAACGTGCTAAAAAAAAGCTGACCTTATCTTCAGAGTCGTCTGGCAGACTCCCCTTAGCAGATCTGCTTTATTACATGTGAGTTGCCATTTTGGATTTTGAAGTTTAAGTGTACCCTTTGGATGTTAACACTACACCATGAGGCCCCTCCTTTTTTTTTTAGAAGTAAAACTTGTATGTTGTCACTTATGCTAAACGTAAAATGTTGCAGGAAGCAATAAGGGTTTTACATTTTTCACATAACACATAGGCATATTTGTTGGAGTTATTATTCAAAGGAAAACATAGAAACAGAATTTGACGGTAGATAAGAACCAGAAGGCCCATCAAGTCTACCCATTTACATTTTACTGTTTCCTCAGGCTAGCCTTATGCATATCCCAGGTATTTTTTTTATTATTTTACAGTCCCTGTGTTTATCACCTCTATTGGAAGTTATCACCTCTATTGCAACAGTCCTAGAAAATTTAGAGACCAGCCCTATTTTACGTTGACTCAGTATAATGTGTACACCCCATTTTATCAAAGGGGATTACTGGAATATTCCTTCCCTAAATATTTTATAATAGAATTATATTATATTAGTTTGTATTTTATAAAGAGTCAGATAGCTGTTATATAGACATTCTACAACCCAATTGCATCCATTAATCACCTCTTTAAATTGTAGTTTTCCAGCCCCAGCTGCCGCAGCCCATCGGGAAATCTCCTGGTATCCTGGTAGGCCAATCCGGCCTTGAAGTTTAATCTTATAAATCCACCTCCCTTTCTGTAATAAAAGCTTCCTCATACTTCTCCTGAATCTGTTGCCCTCTAATTTTAGATTGTGACCCCTTGTTTTGCTATTTATTTTTTTGTGGAAAATGATATTAAGTCCCTTCATATATTTGAAGGTTTCTATCATGTCACCTTTTTCCCTTCTCTCATCTAAACTATACATATTTAGATCATAGAGTCTTTCTTTGTATGTCTTATATTTTGTACCATTTTTAGTAGCCTCCTTTGGACAGTTTCTAGTTTATTTATTACTTTCTGGAGGTATGGTCTCCAGAACTGTACACAGTATGATGCTTTACTAGTTATCTGTAAAGTGGCATAAGAACCTTGCTTTTTCTGCTACTAATACCTCTCCCAATGCAACCAAGTATTCGACTGGCCTTACTGGCTGCACTATTGAATTGTCTACCAAATTTTAAAACATCTGAAATAATAATTCCCAAGTCCTGTTCCTCTTTAGATACAGTTAATAATGTAACATTGTGACTGTAACTGGGCTTTCGGTCTTTGGATCCAATATGCATAATTTTGCTCTTGGTAATATTAAAAGCTTTAAAGAAGTGTTATGTCCATACACAACTAATCATCGTAAAAATATGTCCATCTTGTTGCTACGGCAAGAAAATGATTTAAAATGTGTTTTATGGCACAGATCCTTCATCGCAACTATTACATATAACTGAAGCATAAAAGGGGCAATTTTATAATATATAATTCATATAAAATATTATTTTCCCTTAAAAATTGAGTAAATTATGAATTTTAAACTTTCATTTGGTTTTGTCCAAAGATACAAGACTTTAATGGTTTTGGCACAAAGATAAGGAAAAAAAAAATGTAATCAGCTGCACTGGCGGTTGTAGTATAAAAATCAAAAATTTATTAGTTCTGTTTAAAAACAAGGTACAAACAGGCTAGGCAGACAGAACATCCTAACATGTTTCGTGCCCAACACGGCACTTAATCATAGGACAGGTGTTCAAGGTATGGCCTCTTCCTTTTAAAGGGGCCATATCCAATAGTATGCTAAGTACAATTTAAAAAGACAGTACTTGGGAAACCTATGCACTAAATGGGAAACACGGGGAGACAAATATAGGGGCCAAATGTGAAAGTGAAAAAGGACATCATATGAATCACCCCATAATGTAATGCAAAAATTGATAAGTAAATACATAAATAAATTGCCTTAAATAATGCTAATATATTATGTCTAATAGCAATCACACTACTATTAGACATAATATATTAGCATTATTTAAGGCAATTTATTTATGTTCTGTCTGCCTAGCCTGTTTGTACCTTGTTTTTAAACAGAACTAATAAATTTTTGATTTTTATACTACAACCGCCAGTGCAGCTGATTACATTTTTTTTTCCTTTGCTATTATTGCGGCGGAACCGGCCGCATTTTCGGCTTGCACCCCCTGTGGCCTCACACCAATTACATTCCCCCTGTGACTTCCGGTGGCGTCTACAGCCAGCAACGGACTGGAGCGGCAGTTGTCTATGTTTGGCACAAAGATACCTATTATGGTTTTCATGCATTGAATTAAAGGGACATAATACTCATATGCTAAATCACTTGAAACTGATGCAGTATAACTGTAAAAAGCCAAAAGGAAAATATCACCTGAGCATCTCTATGTAAAAAAGGAAGATATTTTAAGTCACAATTTCATTAGCTCAGCAGAGTAAGTTCTGTGTAAAAAGTTATAATCACCTGCTCCCAGCTGCAGGTAAAAATAAAAGAAAAATGAAGAAATGAACAGCAGTCAATCAGCATCAGCAGTGCTGAGGTCATGAACTCTTACTGTGATCTCATGAGATTTGACTTAACTCTCATGAGATTTCATAGTAAGCTTCCTTTACCTGATTGGTGAAATAATATGAGAGTTCACGAGGCTCATCCTTTCAGCTGTCCCAGGACAGACACACTAAAATGCTGCTTAGAAATTCTTTACAATGGGAGGTGGCTACTGAGGAACTTTTGAGGTAAAATATCTTTCTTTTTTACATAGAGATGTTCAGGAGATATTTTCTAGTCAGCTTTTTACAGCTATGCTGCAGCACTTTCAAGTGTTTAAACATTTGGGTATTATGGCACTTTAAGTTTTCATTCGTTATACAATAAAATGTCATACATGGGACTCATGGGTCAAAGTGGATTGTTTCATAATATTCCTGTAATAACAGGTCCTTGCATATCCCTTTCTTTACTGCTCCGTATATCCTTAAATGCTTGTTATAATCAAGTTACACATTTTACTCTGAAATTCAGATGTTTTCCTCTAAATCTCCTTCACGGTTCTTGTATGGAAAATCGTTTGCCCTTTCAATTATAAGGCAATCGTTAACGTTGGACAACTAATTTGTCCGTCCAGAAAAATAAAAGCTATTTATAGATTCCTTACTAATGAACTTGACCACATAAGGCTGAGGAATTAAAAAGGAAGATCATGAAAATCAATTTTAAAGATGCTGGAGGATAAAGAGGAAAATGGAAAAAGACTAGATATAAAAATGATGAATATATTTAAGGGGTTCAAAGGATTAGTCCCATGTAGGAACAAAGTGACCTCATGACAATTATATGCTAAATG
Source organism: Bombina bombina (assembly GCF_027579735.1). NCBI lineage: Eukaryota > Metazoa > Chordata > Amphibia > Anura > Bombinatoridae > Bombina > Bombina bombina. The sequence continues at coordinate 528,241,053 of NC_069505.1, read as the reverse complement.
GGTTAATGGGTCAGTCCCATGTAGGAACAAAGTGGCCTAATGACAGTGACATGTTTAATGAGTTAAAGGGTCAGTCCCATGTAGGAACAAAGTGGCCTGACAGTGACATGTTTAATGAGTTAAAGGGTCTGTCCCATGTAGGAACAAAGTGGCCTAATGACAGTCACATGTTTAATGAGTTAAAGGGCCAGTCCCATGTAGGAACAAAGTGGCCTAATGACAGTGACATGTTTAATAAGTTAAAGGGTTAGTCCCATGTAGGAACAAAGTGGCCTAATGACAGTGACATGTTTAATTAGTTAAAGGGTCAGTCCCATGTAGGAACAAAGTGGCCTAATGACAGTCACATCTTTAATGAGTTAGAGCCAGTCCCATGTAGGGGCAAAGTTACTTAATGACAGTGAAATGGTTAATGGGTCAGTCCCATGTAGAAGTAAAGTGACCTATTGACAGTGTCATGTGTAATAGTTCAGTCCCATGTAGAAGTAAAGTGAAAGTGACCTTATGACAGTGATGGGTCAGTGCCATGTACGGACAAAGTTACCTAATGAAAGCAACATGATTAATGGGTTAAAAGGTCAATCTCATATAGGAACAAAGTGACCTTATGACAGTGAAGTTTAATTTTTTTTAAAGGGTCTTTCCCATTTAGGGACAAAGTTACTTAATGACAGTGACATGTTTAATGGGTTAATGGGTCAGTTTCATGTAGAAGTTATAAATCAATATGAGGAGTTATAGGGAGGGTTATATGGAGCAATAGGAGGAGTTATAGGGAGGGTTATATGGAATAATTGAAGGCATTATAGGGAGGGTTATATGGAACAATAGGAGGAGTTATAAGGAGGGTTATATTGAGCAATAGAAGCAGTTATAAGGAGGGTTATATGGTACAATAGGAGGCGTTATAGGGAGAGTTATATGGAGCAATATGAGGAGTTATAGGGAGAGTTATATGGAACAATAGGAGGCATTATAGGGAGGGTTATATGGAGAAATATGAGTTATAGGGAGGGTTATATGGAGAAATAGTAGCAGTTATAGGGAGGGTTATATGGAGCAATAGGAGGTGTTATAGGGAGGGTTATATGGAGCAATAGGAGGAGTTATAGGGAGGGTTATATGGAGCAATAGGAGGTGTTATAGGGAGGGTTAGGAGTTATGAGGAGAAATGGGTGGAGATATAAATTGAGTTATATGGAACAATGGGTTAAGAGCTAGGAATAGGTTAATACTGCACATTAGGACGGGTTATATGGGAAGATTTTATGGAACAATAGGAGGCAATAAAGGAGAAATTATAGTAAGCAATAATTACAGAAATAAAGAGTTATAGACGCTATAGGGATAAGGAAAAGATGATAAAGAAGGAATTTCTAGAGAGAAAATGACAATTTTATCTATGCTTTTTTTAGTATATAAGAAAACAATTAGCCAATATCTGCAAATGATTATTCATTTTAACTCTGTGATTGCATTAAATAGACGTCTACAGCTGCATCTAATACCAGCTGATAGAATTAAATGTGTTGCTGTGCTAGAATTATACTGAGGAAAATTAGATTTTCATTTTAATGGGGACTTGTGCAGCTATGAGTAATTAGAGAGGGCGTTTAGCAATGGATTAATAACAGGATATGCCAAAATAACAAACTGCATGTTCTAAATGGGTGTACAGTAAATATAGATATATATTTGTTTGTGAGCCACAAAATAAACATGATAGATAGATAGATAGATAGATAGATAGATAGATAGATACAGAGATAGATATAAATGTTATATTTATATTATATTTTAGTATATTATAAATATTACAATAATATAAACATAACTAGATACAGAGATTAATAGATAGAGATATGTTGATAAACATAGAAACATAACTACTGTATATATGTTAAATTGTGTTATATTAACATATTACAAAATATAAACAAGATAGAAAGAGAGAAAGAGTGATAGATGATAGATAGATAGATAGACAGATAGATAGATAGATAGATAGATAGATAGATAGATAGATATAGATAGATAGATAGATAGATAGATAGATAGATAGATAGATAGATAGATAGATAGATAGATAGATAGATAGACAGATAGATAGATAGATAGATAGATAGATATAGATAGATAGATCGATGATATATAGATAGATAGATAGATAGATAGATAGATAGATAGATAGATAGATAGATGATAGAAATGAATTGATAAATAGAAAGATAAATAGATAAATAGAGAGATAGATAGAAATTAAGTGATAGGTAAATAGGCAGATAGACATGCAGATGATAGATAGACAGGCAGAGAGATAGATAAATAGACAGAGATAGCAAACAGTCCAGAATGCAGCAGCACCGTATATAAAAAGATTTATTCAAGCCACAAAATCACATAAAACGTTTCGGGCAACAGTCCTTAGTCATGTATAAAAATACACTAATACAAATCCACTTAAAGTGCCAGTAAACCTAAAAAATAATGTTATATAATTCTGCACATAGTGCAGAATTATATAACATTATATTAGCAGCAGCTTTATAAAACCTAATATTCCCTGTGAATTTTTATAAAAAATGACTATTTTTCAGACCCGCTCTCTGTGCTCTTCTGAGCGGGTCTGTTTTTATCACAGAGCACATCTGGCCAGCTGTATAGTCAGAGCCCGGCCAGACCGCGCCATTACACTCAGTGCAGCTCGCTCCCGCTGTCAGACAGAGTAGGAGCGAGCTGCACTGAGTATAATGGTGTTGTTGGGCCTGGTTGTGACTAGACAGCTGGCCAGATGTGCTCTGTGATAAAAAACAGACCCGCTCAGAAGAGCACAGAGAGCGGGTCTGAAAAATAGTCATTTTTTATAAAAATTCACAGGGAATTTTAGGTTTTATAAAGCTAATGCTAATATAATGTTATATAATTCTGCACTATGTCAGCCCTTACAAGATTATCCTTTAGATTTTTACCCCTCTTATATGCTGGCATGGGAAATTCCTGGAATTCTCGCACATCTGGGTTACAATTACTCAACATATTCCAATGTTTCCATATAATCCCCTGTATTTTACTATTGAGTGAAGAATACTGACTGACTAAAACTATTCTATCCATTTTTTCTTTCACTTTTTCTTTTTGTTCCAACAGCTTCTGTCTAGGGGTCTCCATTGCATTTTCTATACCCTCTTGTACCCACTTAGGTGGATATCCTCTCTTCAGGAAGGCACACCCAATCTCATTCAGCCTTTTACATGCCAATCTTCCATCTGATACTATGCGTCTCATCACTATGTACCAGATTGAATTTGATATTCTAGGTTGCTCTGTTTAAGTCATCTAAGAACTTTTCCAGGGTTCCAATGTCGCCCATCCACACCTCGAACACATCATCAATATAGCGCCACCATGTGGTGCCATATTTCAAAAACAAAGGGTGGCTATAGACCACATGCTCTTCAAAAACATTCATAAAAATATTTGCATATGTGGGGGTGACATTGGAACCCATGGCTGTGCCTTGGAGCTGTAAAAAGTACTCATCCTGGAATAGAAAATAATTATATCTGAGTACAATGCCCAGTAATTCCAGAATAAATTGTCTTTGCATCTCACTTATTTCTGAATTATCACTAAATATCTTATTAACAGCCCCAATGCCTGCCTCATGGGTAATGGATGTGTATAGACTTACCACATCCATGCTATATAAAATACCCTTACCTTCGCTCAAGTCCAGACCTTGTATTTTATTTAAAAAGTCACCTGTGTCTCTTATGTAGGAGTTGTATTCTACAAATGGTCTCAAATATTTATCCAAAAAAAGTGGATGAATTGGACAGGATGGACCCAATCCCCGCCACTATAGGGCGTCCAGGTGGAGCTTCCCTGTCCTTATGAATTTTAGGTAAAGTATACAGGACAGGTGTTATCTCTTCAGTCTCCATCAAGAATTTAGCTACATCTTGTCCAATAATCCCCCTTCTTACTGCCTTAGAAACACAGTTCTCAACCTCCTTTATAATATCAAATTTTGGATTTGAAGTTAACAATTTGAACACTTTCTCATCAGCCAATTGTGATTTAATCTCACGGACATAAAAATCTTTATCCAGAAGGACAATAGTCCCTCCCTTGTCCACTCCCTTAATGATAATCCCCTTATTGTTACTTAAATTCTTAAGGGCATTCCTGTCTTTCTTGGTAAAGTTACAGTTACCTTTTTTGTTGACCTTAATGCCACTGATTTTTTTTCTCTAGAACACTAATATCTCTATCCACCAATTGAATGAATGTTTGTACACTAGCAGGCCCATTTATCAAGCTCCGTACGGAGCTTGAAGGGCCGTGTTTCTGGCGAGTCTTCAGACTCGCCAGAAACACAACTTATGAAGCAGCGGTCTAAAGACCGCTGCTTCATAACCCTGTCTGCCTGCTCTGAGCAGGCGGACAGGAATCGGCGGAAATAAACCCAATCGAATACGATCGGGTTGATTGACAGCTCCCTGCTGGCGGCCGATTGGCCGCGAGTCAGCAGGGGGCGGCGTTGCACCAGCAGCTCTTGTGAGCTGCTGGTGCAATGTTAAATGCGGAGAGCGTATTGCTCTCCGCATTTAGCGAGGTCTTGCGGACCTGATCCGCAGTGTCGGATCAGGTCCGCAAGCCCTTTGATAAATGGGCCCCTTGGACTGACCTGTGCTGGTGTAAAACTACTTTTATTCCTCAATTTTAGTGCAGACAGAGTGAGAGAATCATTACATATAATTTCATTTGAAGGCAGTACATTGCAACCGGAAAAGAAGCTTTTTAATTTAACTGACCTAAAAAACCTGTTCAGATCTTTGCGCAGTTCAAACATGTTACAGTCACCTGTCGGGCAAAACGATAGTTCTTTATTAAGAACTTGTTGCTCTTCCACAGTTACCTGCGCCTTACTTAGGTTAACAGTTATTTCTTCTGGCTGCAAGTCACAGCACAACTCTTGCTGCCACTCGTACTGGCCCCCTTCCCGCCTGTGGTGGCGCCTCCCTCCTCTCGCTGCTTCATAACCCTGTCTGCCTGCTCTGAGCAGGCGGACAGGAATCGGCGGAAATAAACCCAATCGAATACGATCGGGTTGATTGACAGCTCCCTGCTGGCGGCCGATTGGCCGCGAGTCAGCAGGGGGCGGCGTTGCACCAGCAGCTCTTGTGAGCTGCTGGTGCAATGTTAAATGCGGAGAGCGTATTGCTCTCCGCATTTAGCGAGGTCTTGCGGACCTGATCCGCAGTGTCGGATCAGGTCCGCAAGCCCTTTGATAAATGGGCCCCTTGGACTGACCTGTGCTGGTGTAAAACTACTTTTATTCCTCAATTTTAGTGCAGACAGAGTGAGAGAATCATTACATATAATTTCATTTGAAGGCAGTACATTGCAACCGGAAAAGAAGCTTTTTAATTTAACTGACCTAAAAAACCTGTTCAGATCTTTGCACAGTTCAAACATGTTACAGTCACCTGTCGGGCAAAACGATAGTTCTTTATTAAGAACTTGTTGCTCTTCCACAGTTACCTGCGCCTTACTTAGGTTAACAGTTATTTCTTCTGGCTGCAAGTCACAGCACAACTCTTGCTGCCACTCGTACTGGCCCCCTTCCCGCCTGTGGTGGCGCCTCCCTCCTCTGTGTGTCCGAATTCTCCCTCTGAGTCCCCCGAGAATGATTCGGATGAGGAGCTCTGTGTGCCGGATTGATTGCCAGCTTGTTTGTTCACTCTGTTGCGTCGATTTCTCCTTGCACCAGAAGTACCTCCATATCTCCTTCTGGTCTGCTCTCCGGCTCGCTCCCCTGTCCACCGATACACCATTCCGGTCTCGTAGTCATGCTCATCACGGGTGAACTTTGTTTTCTTTCTTTCCTGTATAGTGCCCCTCAGCACTGTTCGTCAATTTCGCCAATCAGCTTGTCTAGATCCTGAACCATCATCGATGCAGCCAGATCACACTTAAACTCCTCCATCTGGGCTTTCTGTTTACACAGCTCTTTCTGAAATATTCAACAGTGAGTACCATTATATCAAAAGAGCACTTGTTCAGGATCATTTCAAACTTTTGGCAATATTCAGCATTATCATGCATCAGGGTGAGCTGCACATTCATCCGTAAGCCCCTTGGAATTCTTTTGACCCTATGATATTCTGCTAGGGTCACTGCATGCAATTCATATGTTGTATGCTTCTTTTGCATGCGTTCATAATTCTTACTCACAGTCTGGCAGGGAGAGGCTCTAAGAAAGTCCCTTGATCCACAAATCAACGTGGTAATTCTTGCTGCTTCGACATCAGTGTATCCAAAAGTTTTAGGCTCATCTTGTTTATCCTCCATTTTACCTGGTGCACAGAACTGGTATACGATAGTTCCAAACCACAGTAGTTTTCAGCACTCAGTGGATTAAATCCGTGCAAGCTGCTAGGGTCTATACCAAAACCCAAACAAATATAGCAAACAGTCCAGAATGCAGCCGCACCATATATAAAAAGATTTATTCAAGCCACAAAATCACATACAACGTTTCAGACAACAGTCCTTAGTCATGTATAAAAATAGATTGATACAAATCCACTTAGGGCTAGATTTATCAAAGCTGAGGCGTACAGGGGCACGTATACGTGCCCCTGTACGCCTCAGCTCGCCTGTGGTGGGGTGAAATTACCCACAGGTAATCAACATTGCACACGAGCGCAATTTTGCGCTCGCGTGCAATCCCGCCCCCTGTCCGCGCACAGCCAATCACGCGTGGGCAGGAGCTGTCAATCTCCTCGGTCGGACTCGACCGCGGAGATTGAATTTCCCCACCTTAGAGGTGGCGAAGAGCTTAGGGAAGCAGCGGTCTGGTGACCGCTGCTTGATAAATTACGGCGAGCAAGTTCTTGTGAGAACTTGCAGCCGTAGGGGCTTGATAAATTTATCCCTTAATATACCTATAGCCCCTCCCATAGTGTATTTTTATACATGACTAAGGACTGTTGTCCGAAACGTTGTATGTGATTTTGTGGCTTGAATAAATCTTTTTATATACGGTGCTGCTGCATTCTGGACTGTTTGCTATATTTGTTTGGGTTTTGGTATAGACCCTAGCAGCTTGCACGGATTTACTCCACTGAGTGCTGAACAACTACTGTGGTTTATAAATAGACAGAGAGAGAGAAAGATAGATAGAAAGATAGATAGATGATATATAGATATAATGATAGATAGAAAGAGAGATAAATAGAGAGATAGATAGAAATTAAGTTATATATAGATAGACAGACAAATGATTGATATATAGGTAGAGAGATAGAAAATGAAGTGATAGTTAAATAGGCAGAAAGACATACAGATGATAAGCAGAGAGATAGACAGAGAGAGAGAGAGAGAGAGGGATATATAGATAAATAGATAGATTGATGATATGTAGATAGATATTAAGTAATAGATAGGATAATAGATAGAAAGAGAGATAAATAGAGAGA